>NC_138553.1:68238443-68378443 GCF_964273705.1 Natrix helvetica
TACATGATCATTGTTTTATGCTATTATTGGAGACCCTTTCAAGTATTCTCTGTAAAACAAATTCAGGGCTAAGAGCTTCTTCAGTTCTTTCTTGGTTGTGTGCCTTTCTCCATACGGCATCTGCCCATGATCTGAGAGGCATATGGCCTGAAGCAAGGGATCCGTTGTATAACTGCACCTCCTGTAATGGTGATACAGTGCATAACACCTCCACAATTACAAATTATTGCATTATAGAAAAAGAAAAGAGGGAGGAGTGAAGGTGATGTTGGGTTATCTCCTTTTAATTAGTTAATTATTTACTAACCCACCTTTATTATTCTCCTAAATAACTCAAGGTGGCAAACACACACAATTCTCCTCCCTCCTCCTCTTTTCCCCACAACGGCAACCTTGTGAGGTGAATTGGGCTGAGACAGAGTGACTGGCCCAAAATAAATGAGCTGGCTTCCATGCCTAAGGTGGCAGTGGAATTCACAGTCTCCTTTCTTTTGTGCAATTTTTAATCTTGAAAGAGAAACACATAAAAAGGGCTAATGAGCTGTGGTGGTGCAGTGGTTAGAATGCCGTACTCCAGGCTAATCATGCTGACTGCAGTTCGATTCTCAGCAGGCTGAAGGTGGACTCAGCCTTCCATCTTTCTGAGGTCGATAAAATGAGGACCCAGATTGTTGGGGGCAATAGGCTGACTCTGTAGGCAGCTTAGAGAGGGCTGTAAAAGCTCTGTGAATCAATATATAAGTCTAAGTGCTATTGCTAATGTAAATCTAACCCATGTTAAACCATCTAGTCCTTCATGCTCAGTATGAATCAGCATGCATGATAAAGTAAGGTCTTTGGTGCAAGCATATAAAAACTGATTCATCCTAGTTACCTGATTTCTATCATGGTGTGTGTGTGTGTGTGTGTGTGTGTGTGTGTAATGCCTCAAGTAATTTTAAGCAAACTTGGTACACAGATGACTTATTCTGGAAAAACATAAACACCTCAGTGTGTGTTCTGTTAAGATACAGCCTGTTGTGCTTTAAAATGGCTTCTATTTTACTGACGTAAAATGGCTTCTACTGTACAGCACAGTGGAGTTGCCATGGTAACAGCTTCACAGTATTCCACAAGGGGGCTCCCTCTGGTAAGGGGAAAAATCCAACATTAGAATTTACATTTGGTCTGGATATTTTCCCCCTATAAGTAAATACCCAGGCAATACCAGGGTATCGGTTAGCGGCCCATTTGGGATGCCAGGTAAATACAGGGCCCACACAGAGGCTTGGTGTGTGTGTGAAAAATGGACCTCCCGGAAGTTCCAAAAGGCTGGAAATGAAGGATCTTCGTAGCCCGGGGCTGGGGGAGCCATTTTTGCCCTCCCAGAGACTCGAGGAAGGCCTCCGGAGCCCAGAGAGTACGAAAATGCCCCCCTTCTACTGTGGGGCAGGAGGCCAACTAGGCCTTGCTGACCCAGCAACTGGGCAGAGAACCCACTGCTAAATTTTTTGAAGCCCACCCCTGGTGCTTATGTCTATTTACACACTAAATAAAGAAAATAAATTAAAAATAAAGATGAGTAAAGGCTTTTTTCTCTTTCTTGGGTATAAAAAATCAAATAGCAGATTATTTTAACTCTCTGCAATATTAACCAGCTCCTCGGTACTTTGACTGCAAAGCAGCATAGTGGAAACAAACCCCTCATGGTCTTTGAAAGGAAAAACAAGAGTACCAGACAATGTTGAATCCGTCCCCAACTTCCTGTCAGTCCACTAGAGCCCCTGAGGGCAAACAAGTCTGTTAAACAAACATACAAATCTGGAAGTTTCCTGTTTTTTTAAAAAAAATGATTATTATGAGATCACCTGACTGGAATAAAGCTCAGATCTTATTTGGGATGAGATTTTTTTTTCCAGTCATCTGCTGCAGCTGTTATTGGTAAAAAGCGGAAACTTCTTTCCTGTTATTTTATTTTTTCAGTAGGAAAATGCCAATAAACGGAGCTGAAAGAAGGAAAACACACCAAAAGCATGTGTGTGCCTTTCCTATAGCCGTGAGTCAGAGAGAAACAAAAGAGGATTCAGGATGTTGGACATCCGTGAAAAATATGCAGCCATGACTTTGTTACAAAGACAACAATGGGTAGAAAATGGAAGAATTCAGTATTATTTAGCAACTGCCTGCTTTGGCTATTGTTGGAATCACATGGGAGGGGGAAATCATAGTTATTCATGGGCAAAATAATAAATAAAAACAAAGACTGTACACACAACTGTTTAAAAATCCCCCTTGTCTCATCCTGAAGCTTTTCTTGAAATATGAATAAAAAGTAGCAAAGCTGCATATAAACACTTTTCTTCATGTTCTTATCTCTCTCCCTGGAGTTCACAAACTGTTAACTCAAACATAACATCTCTGAGTTAAATATGCAGATTCATGCAAAGTGGTGTTAAACATCCGAATCTGACTTTTAAATTAACAAAGAATAGCATTAACACCTCCAATTAGACTCCATTGTAAAACTTTCTCAGCAGTTCTCCTCTGACATGCAAAACTCCCATTCATTCTTCCGTGCATATATTTATATACATTACACCCCTGATGCATATCCTAATTTTTTATTCCATTAGACTACTGCATATAATAAAGCCACAAGCTGCTATTGCTGTCTAGCTATTTTTTGGTTTTCATATCCTCAGATAGTGAGGGGTGTTCCATACCTCTGAATAACTTTTTAAATCTGGTTCCTTGTTGCTCCTGAAATGGAGAATTCCTACCAAAATTGAATGCTTTTTAAGGATGTGAAGTTTTTATTGACTTTTAACTTGCTGTAAGCTGCCCAGAGTGGCTTGTTATGTGAGATAAGTAGCTATATAAATTAGATAGATAGATAGATAGATAGATAGATAGATAGATAGATAGATAGATAGATAGATAGATAGATAGATGATAGATAGATAGATAGATAGATGATAACTAACTAGCTAGCTAACCAACCAACCAACTAACTAACTAACTAACTAATTAAACATTCTCCATTCACTCCACATGCATACCAACATAATGTTAATATTTCATGCTTCAATTTATCAATGTAGAATGCAACTGATAATACATAAAGAATTATGATTTAATTATGATATAATAAAAATGGAAGCTACCATAGATGAACTCAGAACTGAGACTCTGCTTTACTTTAAATATCTCATGACAATCTATCTTTTTTCCTAACTAGAAATATCTACTTTTCTAGCTCGAAAATTACTTTAAAATACTTATTCTTTTCGTTAAACATTTAACCTTTTTACAGTAATGCTGAACTATTTTTATGAAGTGCAGATATTTTTTCTTCTACCAAATTCCATATCAGCACCTATTATTTTTCTTTATTTTTCCCCAATCACCTGAGACAAAGCCATTTACTATATATACTCTGTTAACTCTATTGAAGTCTTTTGAGCAACTGTAAGTACAATGTAATTAGCATATAACTTCAATTTGTGTTCTTGCATTGCTAGCTTAATTTTTTTACTTCTTCTGTTTCTGGATATCTATACTGTCCCCTTAAGATGCTACTGCCCCGTTTGCATTCCAACTGACTGTAAGTCAATTTAAGAACATCCTGTCCAGATGAGACACGTTAATAACACATTCAATCCAGAGGTGGTATTCAGCAGGTTCTGACCAGTTCTGGAGAACCGGTAGTGGAAATTTTGAGTAGTTCAGAGAACCTGTAAATACCACCTCTGACTGGCCCCATCAATTATCTGCCTCCCAAGTCCCAACTGATCATAAAATTTCATTTCTTAATGCTCTCTTAGTGTCTAATGACTTTTAGAGGTATGATCACCATGAATGCTGATCATGGGTGTCAAACTCGCCGTGTCACATTGCCATCACATGACATATCGTAACATTTTTCCCCTTCATGGAACAAGGGTGGGCACAGTCTGCGCATGATGCAACCAGCCTGTGGGCCGCCAGTTTGACACCCCTGCTGTAACAGAAAATGATTAGAACACTTTCTTTCTAAATAGAAGTTTGCTAACAGACCACCATTTTCAATAATTATTATTTTTCTTTCCCTGAACTACATGGTGTATGATTGAAAGCATTTTGAGATTAATGTCAGCTCTTTGAGGTAGACTAGGCAAGGGACACAGTGGCTCAGTGCCTAAGACACTGAGCTTGTCAATCAGAAAGGTTGGCAGTTCGGCAGTTTGAATCCCTAGCGCCGTGTAACAGAGTGAGCTCCCGTTACTTGTCCCAGCTTCCGCCAACCTAGCAGTTCAAAAGTATGTAAAAATGCAAGTAGAAAAATAGGAACCACCTTTGGTGGGAAGGGAACAGCATTTTGTGTGCCTTCGGCATTTAGTCATGCCAGCCACATGACCACGGAGACGTCTTTGGACAGTGCTGGCTCTTCGGCTTTGAAACAGAGATGAGCATCGCCCCCTAGAGTCAGGGATGACTAGCACATATGTGCAAGGGGAACCTTTACCTTTATCATTAAGCAAGAAACAGACACTAGAATTCCAGGAAATATGGAATATTGGAAGCTTGAAAGCCTGTCCATGTGTCTCCTTTTCTCCAATTATATTAAATAAAATCAAGGTCATGTTGAGTTCTGTTCTCATACGGTATTTGCTTCAATCTCTGGGCTATGAAATTGTTTCTCCAATCTGTCATTAACAGTTTGCACCTTCCTTTCTGCCTTAATGACTTGACTGTACCTTTCCCAAGCCAGTTCTACATTCTTTTACAGCCAACAAGGCAACTGTACAGATATAGCTCAAGATCTCATGACTTTGTGGCTTTCACCCAAATTGCTTAATAGTTTTACCTAAATTGTTTTGGAATTTACCCCAGAGTTGTTATTTTTCTGGAGGGATCAGCTAACTAGGATTCCAGAATTTAATGCTCTTGCCAGAAACAGATTATCACCCAGAGAAACCTGGCTGTCACAAGCATATTCTTGTTTACAGAAGATGGACTGAATTAACCTAGGCAGACTCTGCAGGCCAGGGGATCAGTTACCGTAGTAATCCAGGTGGCTCAAACTGGTTACAGATCTCATCAGAGAGCTGGTTGAAATGTAGAGTAAGAATTCTCTTATGCAGTGGTGGGATTCAAATAATTTAACAACCGGTTCTCTGTCCTAATAACCAGCAGGGTAGGTGAGGCTTGCTGGTCATGTGACTGTGTGGGCATGGCCAACTCAACATCACTCATGTTGATGGGCGCTTCACCTTAGCTGCTATAATGTAATAAGGGTTAACGGAGAGGCAGTTTTTGTAAGCAGAGCAATAAAGATTAGGCTAGAAACAACTCCAGAATGTTTCCTTCCTGCCTTCCTTACAGGATTAGCTCTGTAAAGTGGAAAAAACAAAGTGAGATTTCTTCCAACAACCAATTCTCCAAACTGCTTAGAAAGTTAACAACCGGTTCTCCCAAATAGGTGCCAACTGACTGAATCCCACCACTGCTCTTATGCATGTTACAGTAGTAGCTAAGCACTCTCTGTACTATTTCTGTGGTATTCCATAATATACCAAACAGCTTTAGGTAATGGGGCATGGAAATAGGCTTGAGTGACTAGTATAGGTCTAGGATTAAAACTGACATAGCTTGATCAAATGTGAGTGATATTGTGTGATGTTTGAAAAGGAAAAGAAATGAATGGATTTTATCTCTGGTTACATCTATAAAGAGTCACCATGGAACTTTTCAATACAGTTAAGTTGACACCATCTTTAGTTGTTCAGCATTATGATTATGTTTACTGGGAAACTTACAATTTACAATAGCAGAGTTGGAAGGGACTTTGGAGGTCTTCTTGTCCAACCCCCTGCCTAGGCAGGAAACCCTATACCATTTCAGACAAATGGCTATCCAACATCTTCTTAGTCTTCCAGTATTGGGGCTTTCACAACCTCTGGAGGCAAGCTGTTCCACTGATTGATTGTTCTGTCAGGAAATTTCTCCTCAGTTCTAAGTTGCTTCTCTCCTTGATTAGTTTCCACCCATTGCTTCTTGTTCTACTCTCAGGTGCTCTGGAGAATAGTTTGACTCCCTCTTCTTTGTGGAATCCCCTGAGATATTGGAAGACTGCTATTATGTCTTCCCTAGTCCTTCTTTTCATTAACCTAGACATACCCAGTTCCTGCAACCGTTCTTCATATGTTTTAGCCTCCAACCCCTAATCATCTGTGTTGTTCTTCTCTGCACACTTTCTAGAGTGTCAACATCTTTTTTACATCGTGGCGATGAAAACTGGATGCAGTATTCCAAGTGTGGCCTTACCAAGGCATTATAAAGTGGTATTAACACTTCACGTGATCTTGATTCTATCCGTTTGTTTATGCCGCCTAGAACTGTGTTGGCTTCTTTGGCAGCTGCTGTACACTGCTGGCTCCTATTTAAATGGTTGTCCACTAGGACTCCCTCTCCCAGTTACTACTATTGAGCAATGTACCACCTATACTGTACCGGTGCATTTTGCTTTTCTTGCCTAAATGTAGAACCTTACTTTTACCAATTCAGTTAAGCTTGATTTTAATTTACCAGCAATCCATCTAATAAATACATTTTATTGGATTCTTATCTGATTTATCGTAGAAGACACTCCAAAGACACACATTTTTAAAAGCATTCCCTTCCACCTAAAAGGAAGCAGTGGTGAAGCCCTTACTTGAGAAGCCACTTGTGAACT
The DNA here is from genome assembly GCF_964273705.1 of Natrix helvetica. NCBI lineage: Eukaryota > Metazoa > Chordata > Lepidosauria > Squamata > Natricidae > Natrix > Natrix helvetica. The sequence goes on from NC_138553.1 coordinate 68,245,138, forward strand.
TAATTCGATGTGTTTAATGCATCATACAACAAATGTCCAACTTGCACTCATTGTCACTTGCTACTCTACATATCATCTCATGTCTTAAGTCATTCTTAGGATATGTTTTGCTGAACTTAACCAAGTATTTGTGTGACAAGACACGAAATTATTTTTGAGGTGGGATAGACTTATATTATGAAAGACAAAGGGCTTCAAACATATTATTCAAAACATAGAGTTTGAGACTGTTCTATCTTTTATGGTGTTTATCATTGTATTTATCTGATTATTTCTCTGTAAGCTGCCCCAGGATTGAAAAGTTTTTTAATTTTCTATATAAATGTGTAAATATTTTCCTCTGTACATTTAGCTTCTAAGCATGTTTTTTTTCAACTAATTTCCTCCACACACCATATAATTAGGATTTCTAAGTGCTTTCCTCTAAAATATGCATTTTTTGTTTTCACATGTTTCTAAATATATGCATTTTTCCATTCACATTAGTGAATTACAGAAAAGTGTAAATTTCAATATATTGTTCCCTATGGGGAATTGTGAATAGGCTAATTTCACACTGAAATGAGAACGGAATTAATTTTTTACACATTTCAAGGACACCTAGAGTTTTTCTGTTTAATTTCCTGATTTTTAGGATAACACTAAGCTTTTTTTTAATGCAAGAAATATACAGCTAAGTTTTAAAAAAAGGTTTGGTTTTTCTCTCTTGAATTTTAAATGACACCTTATTTTGCAGGCTATTTTGCCAAATGCAAGATTTTTGACAGCAGTCATACGTCGTAAAGACACATTTGTCTGTAATTGAAATGGTTTCCATTAAAATCAGTTACAACATGGACATTTTCCTCTGGGTTGAGGAAATGCAGTGCACCCGTTGTTTTGTATAGCCTCCTGAGGTAGTTGCCCAAAATATAAAACATATAAAGAACGGTTGCAGGAATTGGATATGTCTATTTTAATGAAAAGAAGAATCAGGGGTGACATGATCGCAGTGTTCCAATATCTCAAGAGTTCCACGGAGAAGATAGAGTCAACCTATTCTTCAAAGCACCTGAAGGCAGGCCAAGAAGCAAAGGATGGAAACGAGTAAAGGAGAGAAATGTCCTGATAGAACAATTAAGTTTAAGTTTTATTTGATTTATAGACCGCCCCCTCTCCCTGGAGGGACTCGGGGCGGTGTACAGACATCTCATTAAAAAACCGTATACAAAAATAAATACCCTTAAATTCCCATAAAATCGAATTAAACAATAGGCTGTACAAAATAATAAAAATTAAAAACAACCTAAAACTCACCCCTAAAAATTTAAAATACAGACTGAGGGACTAAGCTGGGATTAGGCCAGGCCGGCTAAATTGAACAGGTGGGTTTTAAGCTTCTTACGGAAGGACCAGAGATCAGTGGTTTTTCTAATATCGGGGGGGGAGGTCATTCCAGAGGGTCGGGCCCATCACAGAGAAGGCCCTGCTCCTGGGCGTCGCCCACTGGCACTGCCTACTGGATGGCACCCGGAGGAGTCCCTCTCTGTGAGAGCGGATCGGCCGAAGGGATGTATGGGGCAGGATGCGATCCCGCAAATAATTAATTAATAATTAATCAGTGGAATGACTGGCCTCCAGGAGTTATGGATGTTTCAACACTGGAGATTTTTAAGATGAGACTGGACAACCAGTCTGAAATGATATGGAGCAGGGATGTCAAACTGGTGGCCCATAGGCTGGATGTATCATGTGCAAATCACCGCAGCTCCGAGAATGGGAAAAACATCATGAAATGTCACGTGATGGCAACATGGCGCCATGAGTTTGACACCCATAATATAGACCTTCCTGCCTGAAGCGGTTTGGCTAGAAGGCCTCCAAGCAGAGTTGGGTTGCTGCTGGTTTTGCCCGGTTCAGCCGAACAGGTAGTGGAATTCAGGCCTGGGTCGCAGAACAAGCAGCGACTCAGGTCTGCCACGCCCCCCAAAACTGGTTCCCTCGCTCCTGCTTGGCTGCCACCATTTTGGATTTTAGTGACTGCGCGTGTGCAGTTCACTGTAAATTGTTCTGTGCATACGTGCAGAACAATTTACATTTGCGCAGTGCACATCTGGCATGCCGGTTGTGAATTGGCAGTTGCAAATGTTGGCAGCAATCCACCCCTGCTTCCAAAGTCCCTTCCAGCATTCTCTTCTATATTAAGTTTTATTGTTAAAGCCTCCACTGGTCAAGATTTGCCATTCCAATCTTCATCTCCAGTGTAAACTTTACTTCTGTTAAAAGCAAAGAATATTATAGATTCATGCTCCTTATGTTATACATGTTGTTCATTTTTGTGCCTTGAAAATCAAATCGTACTTTTCCATGGGATAAACCCTATAATTGTTAGCAATACAGTGGAACAATACTATTTATCAATACTGATAACTATGTTAGCATTTGCAACATTTTTGTTTGCATGATGTCCTCTTAACACAAGTGTAGATTGAATATATTAAAGCTGGAAATATCTGTGGCCTTATAAGAATTATTTTCAGTTTTTTTTTAGTTTTTTTTCCATGTTCTTTGTGGGCTGGGATACAAGAGAAAAGTGCTAAGTTATATGTGCTTGTGTTGTGTCAAACTGGAACAATCCAGAGTAATATTTTCAGTCCTTTCCAATTAATCCAAGCATTCCATTACTTTGAAAGTTTGCCAAAGCTTTGATTTTATCAGTGTTGATGATGCTAAATCACCATTGCTGATTTGATTGCATGACATAGGAAAAGTGGAATTGTGCCCTGGATTCTTCTTTTTTTTCTTTTGGGGTTAATATATTATGGAAAAAGCTGTGTTATATCTCAACTATATTTGCATAATGCTGAATATATACCTATTAATTATGTGCTTATATTTGACCATGATAGATGAATGGATCAGTGGATCAATGGATGAATTGATTGATTGTGTCTGCAATTTAAAGGCTGATCAATTTAAAGAAGGTTCTGAGCAGCTTAATTATCAGAAGAATTAGGGGATATTCTATTTTGAAAGAGAGCATAGTATGACATTATTATTCCAAATTCCTTGAATGAGAAAATTTGCTGCCCTTCTCAGTTTTATCAAAGACTCTGTTATTTATTTAGCACTAGCAAAATACCCCACAATAAGGTACTTATGAGATGCCCAGATGCAGAAAAGGTCCCTCATATAAAGGTAATTGCAGCTGAATTTAATAAAGAAAGCAAAGTTAGGATGAGCGGAATAATGATTAGCTCTAACAGATTGGGGCTGCAAATATTCCCAGCACCACCAGAGGGGAGCAAAGAGTTAGCGTTTTTTGTACGATGATCACTGTCACCTAGTAATGTCTGTTAATGTATTTCCACAAGCAGCACTATAGATGGCAATTGTTATTTCCTGAGGATTTGAAATTGTTCTTCACTTTCCAGACTCTCTGGAAAACTGTATGGCTGAATTATTTAAGCTATTTTAGAGGAGAGCCCCATATTGGCTCTTTCCAATTAAGACAAGGTAGATCACAATACCTAATGTCGTGAAGTCATTCTAAACGCTCTTGTTCTGAGTACAGCATTTAATGGGCAAGGAAGGAATGAAGGGAGAGCTTCTTAGTTCCTCCTTCGGTTGCGGAACCCCTTATAAAAATAAGTTTTCTTATTGTAAGAACCAAGAACAAGGGAGGGACATTTCTACTCTGCCCCCACTTAGGATGATGTCTGAGCTTGCAATCCTTTTCAAAGGGTCTCTACATCCTTAGATTTCCCTCCCTGATGGATTTGGTCTAGCAGGTCCAATCTTCTGTATAACTGGACATCTATAGAATATAGCAGGGGTCACCAACCGTTCGGAACTCAGGGACCGTGAATTCATAATGTTAAATCCTGTGGACCACTAATATGATCTGCCTAATGGGCATGGCAAGGTGGTCATGTGACTGGGTGGGCGTGGCCAACTCAATGTCACTCACATCAAGAGGCGCCTTGCCAGCCTCTGCTCACCATCCTCACCTGACCAACCACACTCCTTAGGGCCCCAACAGGAAGCAGTTGCTGGAGCTAAGCAGCCCCCATGAGAAAGAGTTGGCAAACAACTGGCTGTTTGACTCTCTGCAACAACACAAACGTTCATTGCACGTATCCGGGCCAGGGGCCGTAGATTGAGGACCCCTGATTTAGTGCAATATAAAAAATGCAAATAATTTTTCTGCAGACCACCAAAATTTTCTCGCTCACCACCAGTGCTCTATGGACCACCTATTGGTGACCGCTGGAATATAGAACTTAAAGGTTGCAAGTGACCTTGGAGGTCTTCCAGTCCTAAGTGTAGAACTCTCACAAATGAATTTTGTTATTTTTGGCATTTGGTGAAAGTCTTAGCTCATTCTGAGCCTTAGCTCCTTGCAGATTCATCCTATTTGCTGGTATTCTGTTTTAGTTATACGTCTCTCTTTCTATTTCTTTATACTTGTCCTTTTTTTCTCTTCAGTTTGTCAGAGTTCTTTATGCAACTATGCAGTTTTCACCTCACATCTCAGGTTTTTCTTTCTCTGTGGTATTGTGTTAGATTGTGCTTTTATAATCTCTTTTTTTCTAGAGTTTCCCAAGCCTCTCTAGGTATCTTCCTCTTTAGGGAAAATAGATTTAGATTCAAAGAAACATATTTCCAAATAAAACTCTGTACTAAAAAGTATCTTCCAATAGGACTTGGAGTATCATGTGTTATTAAAAAAAAAAAAAAAACCTATACCCAGATAGATTGACTCACAAGAACCACAAAAGCACTGGATTCTGCACAGGTATTTTTATATCTTCCTATAAGAGTTGAGATATTTTATTTTGAAAAAACTAAACAAGATATAAAAGTGAAATAGGAAATTAACAAATCTGCATATAGGTCTCTCTACTGCCTCCAGTCTATATTGTATCCTACCTATAACAATACTACACTCTATAGCAGTGGTTCACAACCTTCCCAATGCCGTGACTCTTTAATTCCAGGTCCTCTTGTTGTGGTGAACCCCAACCATAGAGGAGCAGTGTCTCAGTTCCTAAGACCATCGAAAATATGTGTTTTCCAATGGTCTTAGGCAACCCCTGTGAAAGGTTCGTTCGACCCCTAAAGGGGTCCCGACCCACAGGTTGAGAACCGCTGCTCTATAGCAAAAGTGTCAAACTCAAGGCCTCCAGGCTGGATCCGACCCACTGGGTGCTTAGATTGAGCCCAGGGGCCCACCCTGGGAACAGCAAAGAGCCAGCCCATGGTGCCTCTGCCGTGTCCCGTCCCCCCCCCGAGCTCTGTTTTCAGCCTCCTGCAGTGGTGGGATCCAGTCAGTTCGCACCTATTCGGGAGAACCAGTTGTTAACTTTCTAAGAAGTTTGGAGAACCGGTTCTTGGAAGAAATCTCATTTTGTTTTTTTCAACTTTAGAGATGCTAATCCTGTAAGGAAGGCAGGAAGGAAACGTTCTGGTGTTGTTTCTAGCCTAATCTTTATTGCCCTGCTTACAGAAACTGCCTCTCCGGTTAACCCTCATTACATTGCAACAGCTAAGGTGAAGCGCCCATCGATGTGAGTGATGTTGAGTTGGCCATGCCCATCCAGTCACATGACCCCTGAGCCCCACCCACTCAGCTCAGTCATTAGGGCAGAGAACCGGTTGTTAAATTATCTGAATCCCACCACTGGCCTCCTGCAGCCCTCTGGCAGAGCACTCGGGCCAGCAAAGGTGCTCCCAACACAAGTGAAATCAAGCTGGCCATGCCCAACCTTTATATATATATATATATATATATATATATATATATATATATATATATATATATATATATATATATATATATATATATATATATATATATATATATATATATATATATATATATATATATATATATATATATATATATATATATATATATATATATATATATATATATATATATATATATATATATATATATATATATATATATATATATATTTCGTTGGTTTTTAAGCATTTATGGGGAAAGGTAAAAAGGTGCATAGAAAATTCTGGCAGCTCCCGTGCTAGTGGTAGAAATCCCTCCAAATCATTTTTACAATGTTAAAAACAACGTATAAAAGATAAGCATAAACCTTGTTCTACATTATATCAGCCATGTGTTCAATCATCTCTTTCTTTGTCACTTTCTAGTATATCAACAATTACCATAATATTTCAAATACATACCATGCCCAACCTGAACACGCCCACCACGCCCCAAGGTCAAATACAGTCTGATACGACTCTCAATGAGATAGAGTTTGACACCCCTGCTCTATAGTAATATTATTATATAACAATATTTCCTTCAAATTTGGGTTGGTCACTGGGACCGGAGATTTACTCTTCCAAGCTTTTGGACTTATGCTGGAGCCCATCTTCAGTGAATTTCTCTACTGGAATATGTACTTCGGGATGTATAGTGAAATTCCCTGATGATGGGCTCAAGCATATGTCCGAAATCTCAGAAGAGTAAATCTCTGGTCCCAGTGACCGACCCAAATTTGATTTTGCACCTTTAGCTCCATTTTCACTGCTGGAGAGTTGCAGGAGGCTGTCACAGCTGAAAACGGAGTTTGCGAGGGCCATGCACAATTCTCCCAAGCTCTATTTTCACTGGCAGAGAGTTGCTGGAGGCCATTGCAAATGAAAACAGAGTTGGGAGCCTGTTTTCACTGGTAGAGCTCTCAGGCTACCACAGGTGCCCTCGACACAAGCGATGTCAAGCTGGCCATGCCCACCCTGGCCACACCCACCTCAGCTCCTTCAGGTCAAGCACAACCCTGATGCTGCCCTCAATGAAATCTAGTTTGACACCCCCAAAGTAGAGTACTAGCGACTTTCCCTGTCGTCTTTGTATACTTGCATTTTTCCTTGCTGTGTCCTTGCTTTTGCTCTGCCTCTTTTCCTCTAGACCAAACACGCCCCTTGAAGGGGGAAAAAATGCCTTCTTTTATTTGGCTGCTTTATTCTGTTTACTGGTGGCTGCAGCACTTCCAAAGCACACGTCTCCTTCCCACTGGTTTCAAATCTGCAGCCTCATGGCAATTGCAATGCTGACCTGGGGAGACAGCTCAAACAGGAGGGGGGAATGCAGTGGCACAGGGCCCTGCAGTTTTTCTTCCTCAGTTCCTCTGATCTTTAAATCATGAAGCTGAATTTTGCACATCACACAAATCCCTACCAGATGTTCTGTGTGTACAATTGCTCAGCACACATACTAGCTGGCTATACAGGCAGGGAGAGGCAGACAGATATTTATGCCAATGTTTAAAAATTTCTTTTTTTGCTGTATTTGGGTCTAGGCATCCTATCAAAAGTATATATCTCTTTATAACTTTTGTCAAGAGGTTTTTTTTTTCAGCATCACCCATCCTCTCCTTCTTCATCATCTTCTTTTAACAACCCTATAATCCCTTGAGGGGTGGAGTATAGAACACTAAATGGAGCTAGCAGAATGTTTACTGGCCGGATGCCCTTCCTGTCACCAAAGCTGAGTATTGTTCAGCAGAGATAATATTCTCATTGTGCCCATCTTTTCCTTCTCGATGCTGATTTATTCTGAGCTAGAGGGATTCCAAATGATTGCACCAGGTTAATACCAACTTTTAAAAATCAATAAATATTTACTGGAAAACACAGAAAATTCCTGCGTGGAATAAACTTTAATGAGCCGTAAGCCTATTACTTTCTCAGCAATATAACAACAGCATGTGCATGGGTTGTTTTTGTTTTTTTGCAACAAACCAAACTATGCTATGAATTGTTCCTAAGGAAGCAGATGGTCGAGAAGAAATTAAATGATATTAAAGTTAAAGTTTTGCAATGGGGCAAAAACAGAGCAGATAAATGAAGCATTAGAAGAACACGTCTATTTAGGCATTGAGCCTCAACTCTAGTCATGAGTGCAAGAGTTTGTCATCTAATTGTTCACTAATTAAAAAGTGGGTTATCATTGGAAAAAACTAATCCTTTGTAATACAATTTTATTGCATTTTATATTATTATTATTTTATTATTTCAGCTGATTGTTGATAAACTATAGGATATGTAGGACTCATTGGTTTAGGAACTTACTTATGGCTTGTTTTTGTAACAACAGAAAAGCATGTTTGTAATGTGATTTTTTTAATTTCAGAAATTAAAGAAAAGATGAACTCCGGGGCCACAACTGAAATGTTGAGAATATGTTGAAGATGCTGTTGCAAAATGGTTCCCTTTCCAGATGGTGCAAGTTACAAAACAACCATTTACCAAAAGGCAAACTGTTGAAGTTGCCACTTAAATTTCCTTCTAGTCATCTAGATATCTACCACTTCCAGGCTACCAAACCACTCCTGGTTTGGCTGAGCCAGTCTGAACCGGTAGGAACCCACCATTGAGCTAGAGATCACTCATGTTGGGGGCACTTGTGGTGGCCAAGGGGCTAAGGCAGGACTTCCCTCAGACCCTCCCTCCCTCTCATTATAATCTCCTTCCTTCCTTCCTTCCTTCCTTCCTTCCTTCCTTCCTTCCTTCCTTCCTTCCTTCCTTCCTTCCTTCCTCTACCTACCTACTACCTACCTACAGTACCTTTATTTCTTCCTGTACATTTTCAAACAGAACATTGAGATGAAGCTATTTATGTTTTTATGGGATCACATTTGAGCTATGAGCTGAAAGTTACCTCCTTCTGTAGCAGTACATAGTCAATATGCCTCATAAATAGATATTGTGGGTAGCAATATTTAGAGGTATGTGAATTTTGAACTTGAAGGTTATATGGAACTATAATGATTAATAGCTATTGATTGACTTACCCTTCATTGCTTTGTCCAATCATCTTGAAAAGCAGCATGGGCAATCCCTAGTCAACTTTCAGCACTCCTTTTTTCAGCCCCAGTATTTGGGGGGGGGGCAGAGGTGTTAAGGGGACAAAAAGTATGCAATAGTTCATTACACCCCATAGAAAACCTTCTCCAGTATTACCTTTAATCTGATCTGATCGTCCTAGTAGGTCTTTTTGAGAAGAGCTGTTCATTCATTCATTCATTCATTATATATGTCTGCCCATAATTCAGAGTTTCCTGATCCTCATACCTGGGAGAGCAGCCAAGAAAAGGCTTCTACATCTAATTTCACAAAACTGAGATGAGAGAGTATTTTTCCATTTTGGCACCAATGCTCTGAAATAGTCCCTTTTACAAATTAGCTAGCACCCTCAACAATGACCTTCTGGAAGTTACCAAAGACCAAACTTAATTAGAAACATTTACCTGCTTATTTATTTCCTTACTAGTGATATATTAATGAATGCTTCTGGCATTGTTTATGAATATGTATCATTTTTTCTCTCTCTTCACAATAGATATTTTCTTGTGCTTTGGAATGTTGATATAAGATGTAGTGAGCTTCCAAGGAGGCATAGAAATAATTGCTATTGTTATGGACTGTAGGCAATGGGTGTGTTCATTCTGTTCTGACTTTCATTCAGGGAGAAAGTTGCTTTTAATCATGTCACAGAAACCAAATGAAACATAAAAATAAGGTTGCTACAGAAAGTAGAAGTATGGCATGTCTTCTTTTTCTTTCTTTTTGTTTCAGCACTGACTTACATTGGATTTTTACTACAAGGATTTTGTATTTTACTAATTTTTAAAAGCTCTGGTCTTATTTTTTTTTAATGTATGATGGGAATCTCCCCAATTTTTTCTATTCATTTTTTATTATGGGAAATATTATCTCAATGTTCTGTGCGATTATTCTGTTATGATACATCTACTTCCCCTGTCTTTGAAATAAATTACTTATTATTTATCCTGGGTCATGAAAGCTCAGCTACAGGAGAATTTTAGACTAGATTAAAATGCAAACAATTCATCAATTTAATGATAAATCCCTTTGGGAAAATGCTTTTCAAATTAGAGCTCAAATTGAACACCTAGACAAATATTGATAAAATAATAATGGTTTTAAATCAAGCCCAAGATGACGCTCAGATACAAGTAACAACAGCTAAACCAGACTTACAATTGGATGGATTGGCATCCAGAGGTGAGTTGCTGATGATTCGCCCTGGATCAGGCGAACTTGTAATAGCGGTGATGGGAGGCTCCACCCACCTGCCCGGATGCTTCTGTGCCTGCACAAAAGTGTTGCACGTGGGAGTGCGCGTGGGAGGGCGCCCGAATGAGTAATAAAAAAATTAGCAATTCACCTCTGATCAACATGCTCCAAGTATGCTCAGGACTACAAGGAGCCATTCCATAAGCAAAACAGAGTAGCAAAGGCGACAATGTGATGGTATCATATTTAATTGACTCTATAAACATGAAGACCTTGAGCCAGCCACTTTCTCCCAGCACTGTGAAGAAGGCAATGGCAAAAACCGTTTCTGAAAAACCTTGTCAAGAAAACTGCAGGGACTTGTCGTGGTAATCGGTGAGAATCAAACACGACTGAACAGAATAAAAAGTAGCACAAAAGCATAAATGCAAACGAACAATTCATTTAAATTATACACATGCTAACAAAGAATGAAAAAGCAGTCTATTTACTTGGCACAATACTGCCTGTAAGCCAACATTTATATCATTGGTGTCTGTGATATCTTAGAGACTTCCGATCATTTCATTTTTCACTGAACAATTTCTATTACTAGACAGGTGAGAAAACCCAGGCAGCAGACCCAATTCTGTGGCTATGTTTGGCAGTTAAAAATACTCCAAGATGTCAAGGACTGGGATAACAATACCATTTATTTTTTTTACAGAAATCGCTGTAGTAGGCCTCATTGATGACATTTAGGATGTAACTTCCTGATGGGGAGGTCAAGTTTGCATTGCTGTAATACTCATTTTTGAATGGGATTATCTTTGTCTATGTCTCATGAGGGTGTAGTCCTATGTAGCACTCTGTTCATAATCCTCACATAGTGTAGAGCACAATGGATAAGAAAATATTCTCACTGAAATTATTTCCGGCTCAAGGAAGTTAAAAATTGACACTTTTCATTGTGAATCATTGAATTATGGGATTTTCAGTCCCAACCTCACAAACCATCTTCTGATAGCCAAACCATCCTGTTTGGGAAGTTTCTATGGTTTGCAGAAGAAATTGCTTTTATTGTAGTAGTTTTATTATGACTAATCATTACATTCCATTTCAATGAATGGCTCCTATATTATAAGTGGGTTCCACTAATCAAGATCATTGCACTTGTATCAATGAGAAAAATAAATTGTTTTGTATTTTTTAAAAGGCTAAATGGCTTCATTCTAAAGGTCTGTGGAGATCTCAGTCATCCAGGTCATGGTTGTCCCAAAGATGTTTTTTCAGGAGGCAACTAGACTTTCTTCTTTTTCTTTCAAGACATTTCACTTCTCATCTAAGAAGCTTCTTCAGCTCTGACTTCAGTTCCATTCCCCACCATCCAGTCAGCTCAAAAAGCACCCTTGGGACACTCTTCTGAAGCTTCCTCAACAACATTTCATAATTCCACATTTAAAGTTACTAGGGATATGGCTTCTAGGGAATACAGCATCAATGGATACAAATTTAGTCCCAAATTTCAACATTTTGAATATTGGGACAACATATAGTAATGGAGCGTTCAAGTGATATTGTTGTAGATTAAAAGTACAACTGTGTTCATATTTTCCCATGTTTTGGAACATAATGGAGTTGTTCCCTTCTTATTGTCTAGTCCAGATTTGTCTGGTGTCGCATTTTTCAACCTCAGCTTTTTTTAAAGTGTTGGTTTCAACTCCCAGAATTCCTTAGCCAGCATGGTGGCCACAGAATTCTGGGAGTAGAAGTTCATACTTTTAAAACTTATTGAGGTTGAGAAACATGAGCTTACCGGAAGACGATTTTGACCCAGTCCTAAATTATACAATATTTATTATAGATTCAACTATTTGTATGAAGATCAGTGATTTATAAATACCATTGCTACCATAACCTCTGTCTTTCTGCAATTCTGTTTATATATCTTTTGTTCTTCATTTAACTTATTTTAACCTATTTTAACCTTAATTTGTTACTATTACTTTTTTCAATGATTTCTCTTATTTAGTCAAATCAAGCTGTTTAATTCTCTGATTTTACAAGTTGAGTTTCTCATTTTTCTTCTTATTTTTCCTCTATCTCTTTTCATTCTTTTTCTTTCCTGCATGACATTGAAAGTTGTATTCACTTGCTTCTGTATTCTTCCTCTTGGCAGATCTTTCATCCTCCATGTTTCTTTGCCTATCTTCTTTGCCTGTCTATCACAGGGCTGGTCAATCATCTTTTCTTCCTTGAAACTTTGGGGATATTTTTTCCTGCTTTACTTTTCAAAATGTTTCTTATCTCTTTCCATAACTTCTCAAACTCTCTATTGTGTTAGTTAAACTGAATTTTCTTGTAATGGTAAGTGGCGATGAGCCACAGCCAGGTGAACAGTAAGATAAGAGGCAAGATAAGTAGCCCACATAGAAATGTAGATGTGGCAAATATCTCAGAAGAAACCCTTCCTAGTTTTTTCAGCTGGAAGATGACGGGGGGGGGGGGGGGAGATCTACTTTCAGACTTGGAAGATTCTATTAATGTCTCCTTGCAATAAAATAAAATTCGCTCATTTGTGCATGGACCTGTCTGGACTACCTCACAAAGCTGATAGTTCTAGCAAACTATTTATCTCCTGCACTAATGTATTTACTGAATCCAACTATATCAGTAATTCCAAGCCTCCAGGTTGGTATAGAACTTAACTTCCAACTGGGTAGACCTCTCAGAGAGATCAATGATATACATTAGGTCTACATCCACCCCAGATTTTGGATGGAAGTGATCTTATTGCAGATAGACTTCATTAACCAGCATCAAACTGAGGCTAAGGGTCTAACCACAATGTCCCCGAGTACAGGCAGCCACAATGGATGAAGGGATCATCAAAAAACTAAAGATCTCTCTTCCCCTGAAATGGACTAATTAGTGCCTCTAATTGTAGGTGATAATCAGTTATTATATTGTAGCTTATTGCTACATTGTTGTCTGTTCAGCATTAATGTAACAAATACTGATTTTTATTTGCTGTCTTTGATGCTGGTTTCCTTGCTGTGTACCACGTCAATGTATGTAATTAGGGCATTTTACAAATATTGGGCAATATAGAGGAACTACTGCCTTTATCTTAGGACTTTCATAGAATAAAAATCATGGAATTCAACAAAACACAGTATAAAAACATCAACAAGACTAATTATCAATAAAACACACTCTAAATAGAATCAGAGCAATGATAGGATTGTGATCCCCTGAAATGTTAAAGGGCCTATATAACTAAATATATATAACTAAATAACTAGAGGGATGCGGTGGCTCAGTGACTAAGATGCTGAACTTGTCGATCAGAAAGGTCAGCAGTTTGGCAGTTCGAATCCCTAGCGCCGCGTAACAGGGTGAGCTCCCATTCCTTGTCCCAGCTTCTGCCAACCTAGCAGTTCGAAAGCATGTAAAAATGCAAGTAGAAAAATAGGAACCACCTTTGGTGGGAAGGGAACAGCATTTTGTGTGCCTTCGGCATTTAGTCATGCCAGCCACATGACCACGGAGACATCTTTGGACAGTGCTTTCTCTTCGGCTTTGAAACAGAGATGAGCACCGCCCCCTAGAGTCAGGAACAACTAGCACATGTGTGTGAGTCATTTACCTTTACCTTTATAACTAAAACATTTTCCACTTTCAGAAAGCCAGAGATAAGTTGTTTACTTCTTTATGTTCAATTCCAATGCTACTTTGTAAAAATGAATTAAGCTTTATGTATTTCTATGCATATGTGTGTAGAACAAAGTAGAACTCATTCCCACAAATGACGTAGAATTGCAGCATGATCCTCTTTGCCTTTTTAGTCAGAGACAATTCTTGCTTGGTTTTTTTTCCACACACAGAAAAGGATTACATCTCTGTAGAAAACTATTTAGGTCCCATCCATGGCATTTCCGGCCTGAGCTAGGAAAAACTGCTGCCTGAAACCTAGAGGGCCATTGCCAGTCAGTCTAGACAATATGACATTATATCGGTTTAATGGCTGTTTCAATATAAAGCAGCTCCTTGAATGGAATGGGATTTACTTCCAAAGAAAGAAGCCTTTCAAGGTAATCTTACACATAATGTACTGGGGCACTGCCCATCGACTTGCCCTGTAATACCTCTAAAGTGGTTTGTAGCTGGATGTGCAATCTTCGTCCTTGCTGGAATGCTGAAGACATGCTGGGAACATGAAGAGAGTAGCGGGAACTCTGTCCATTGACCAATAAGAAAATGGGGAGAAGGGAGGAGACCTGTTATCTGAACCACAGCAAAATATCCCAGTCCTCACTTGGTGCAGAACTACAACTAGACCAAACTCTTTCCCCCTTTGCAATAACTGCTATCTGCTTGGCAAAAAAAAAAATGCAAGCTGCTAGTATGATGGAGAGTAGCTCTGCCATCAGACATTGTTCTGTCTACAGATAGGTAAAAAGACTTTAGGGGGCAGTCCTCATCTCTGTTTCTTAGCCAAGGGAGCCAGTGTTGGCCGAAGACATTTCCATGGTCATGTGTCCAGCATGGTTATATGCTGAGGTGCATGGAATGCTGATAACTTCCCACTGAAGTGGTACCTATTTATCTATTTGCATTTACATGCTTGAGATGAAGGTGTGCCACCACAGTTTTCAAGAGTTGAAACCTGTGGTTGTAGTTTACCGTTATGTAAGCAGCTGCCAGATTCTTAATTTCTCCCTCAGTATTATTATACATGCTTCTCTTTATTTCTTTCAGTCATGAATGTTCATCCTAAATTTTATGAAAGTTTCTATAAGTCAGGGTTTTATTTGATTATACAAATGCAATGCAAGCCTAAGCACAGTTCCCCTAAAGTGCTAACAGACTTATTTCTTGCAGCTCTGTTCCAAGGTGTAGCCTACTCTGGTCTAAGCACAATGGGAATTGTAGTTTTATGCTTATGAAGGATACCAAGTTGAGGAAGGCAGAGCCAGACTGACTCCCTCAACAGTTGCTTTCACCACATTAATGTGATTATTAAATGTGCAGCTCTGACCCAAAACTGATTTTACTAAATGAGCTGGTCACTGGGGCATGCCTGTGAATTAAAATAAATTGTTAGCATATCAAGAATGTAAATCCCTTTTCCTGTTTTTCAGTTTGACAGGAACGACTGCTGGAGCCTGATGTTTTCCTCTGCATGAAATAAGTCATCTCGGAAACTGACTACATTGTTGTTGTACATGAAAATGGTTCAGGGAGGGGGAAAAAATCCCTACAAAACAAAATCAAATAATTGTTCCTGTCTCCAAAGGTTTAAAAATAGTTCCTTGAAGTTGCTGATGTATATTTATGTAGCTTCAAATCACTTACTGGCAAGACAAAATGGGATAAAGTTCAAACGGAAAAAGCTTTATTTAGAGGAGGAAGAGCTAACAATTATAATGTTAACTTTTCTCCTTCTAAATATATCACCATCACTTTTTATTTAACTTGCTGTACTATTTTTTTAGCTGAGTTTCAAGAGTCTAGATGGCAGCAAATTAGTTGTTAGCAAGTGTTATTCTTACTTTAGAAGCCCAAACCTTTGGAAAGGCAGACTGCCTATTTTGCTAGAGATTTACTGCTTCTTTATTTACAATGACCTACACACTATAGGAGGAAGAGGAAGCATACATCATTCACACTTTTGGCTCACTCATAGTCGTTGTTTTTTTACCTTCCTTATACAGTAACATTTGAAATGGAACTTTCACATTTATATTTCTTCAGATGTAGGTGTGGTATATCTGGATTAGGAGAAAAAAAATGTTTTTTTTTAAAATTAGGGGAGTTATGTCAACTTTTCCCCTTAGATCCTTGAAAAATGTTGAAAGGAGGAAGCCTGATTAATTCCATATTCTCCTCCCTCCCCAAGCCATTACCATTTTACATCTTTTGAAGGCAATGTGGCAGTGCAGCAGTGTTTTCCCCCCTGCTATTGTGCATCAGTCCCCTGCCTTCCATTCTCTTCTCCCCCATTACAGCATAGTTAAAAGACTACTGCAATGTCTTTTTTTTTTCAAAAGAACGAATTACAGAAATTGGACAAGTAAGACACTCCAATCAAGGTTAAAAAATTCCACTATAAAAGTGTTTGTTTATTTATTCCATTTCTGATATTTTTCAGTTCATCCTCCATAGTATGTTTTCCACTTACGAAGATATTTATATTCCAACAACTCATCACCTATAAATGTTCATGATTCACTCTTATTTCTTTCCACCTACATAAGTTCAAACTGCATTATTCCCTTAGTCAGTTGCTTGGGGGCAGGTTGGAGTTCTTTAAATATCACTGCAGTTAACAATAAAAAAAGGAACTAAACCAGCTTTACTAGGCCATATTGAAATCACTTTATTTCATTACATAGATAATACTTTCCCCAAAATTAATATTCTGCAATAATATAGAAGTTTTGTTCTTCTTACTTTGCCTTGTCTTCCAAAAAGAACATCCTGTGTTTCAAATTTCTAGAACTGGTTTATGAACAGAAGAGAATGAGAGGATTAAAAAATACCATGCAAAACTGTGAAGAATTACATCGATAATTATTGTATGGTTACCATACATACAGTATATGTGATGTTGGAGGAGGCTCCTGAAAATATCATGAATAGCCAGGGAAAGAAAGAAAAAAGGATCTTAGAGCAAATCAATCCCAAAATCTCACAGATTGTCACATTTTGGGCACCTAACTCTCTAGAGAAGTGACATGCAGGAAGAGAGACAGAGGTGACAAAAGGTGAATGGACTGTCTCACCTGTATATAGATAAAAATTTTTCTATTATTTTTTTTACTTTTTTTATTTGTTTTTTTTCTTTTTAATTTTTTATTTTTTTATTTTTTATTTTTTATTTATTTATTTTTATTTTTTATTTTTTAATTTATTTTATTATTATTTTTTTCTGGTAAACATGTTTATTTAACATATTATATTTCTTTCCTTGATATACAACTTTACACATATCTTTTTGTCATTGTTTAAATAATTTATCAGTAATCAAAAAAGGTATTGTCCGAAATAAAAATATAATTCTAGGTAATACATTCATTTTTAGTACAGATTCTGTCCAATATTTACAATTTTAATTTCTCCCATTTTAGCATGTCCTTCTTAATTTAATGTATATAGATAATTTTGATCACAAATTACAATGCTTTTGATTTGACACCTTCATTTGACATTCTTTTTGATAGTTTGTCTGTCTGTCTATCTATCCAAGGGATGTCAAATTTGTGTTGTCATGGCAGCATCACGTGATGCATTGGGACTTTTCCCCCCTTCGCAAACTAGGCATAGGCATGGCCAGCAAATGATGCATCCGGCCTGCGGGCCACAAGTTTGACAGCCCTGGTCTATCTTTACACACAGTAAGGATAATTTCTTTTGGCATACTTGGTTACATAAGTGTTCCTCATGTATTTCGTGCAGTTGTCAAGGTTCCAAGTAATACATCCCATTCAATAGGAACTCCGAGGCAGGGGATTTCCTCACCGCCCCGAGTCCCCTAGGGGAGAGGGAGCGGTTAACAAATCCAATAAAAGTAAAGTAAACAATATTTGATTGGGACATATGAAATTGGCACATTCGTGGTTAAAAACCGGCTCTAAGTTCCCATCAGTTTTCTACCAAATTAAAAGTAAAAATTTTGTCACTTCCCTCCAGCACCCCAGTCACATGGTCCAATCAGCATACAGTCCAGTTGCAAGGTGACCTCAAGTTTCCACCTTTCGAACAACTGCATCAACGTCCTTGATTCCCGGGGAAAGGATTTTATTTAGGCTCAACACCCCAGCTATCTCTACACACACACACAACCTCTTTGCTCCAGGCTGTGTTAGCCCTGAAGCAGGGAGAATAGAAACCTCCCTAGAGAAAACTACCAAAATATAATGGCCACAGTATTATTTATGACAGAACTATATTTGTTTGGTCATCAATATATCTCAAGGTTAGATTCATTTTTACATTTTTTGTCATTGAAACAAATGGAAGCTCGTCTAGTCGGTAACAGCTTTAAAAAGAGAGGCATTAACCTCTCATTTTATAATGGGCTAGTGTGATTCCACAAGGAGACTCTAATTTCACTAGAATGATACTGTTAGTTTACTACTGGGAATGCTCCTTTATGACAGATTGTTGCTACATCTGATTTAATGATGGGATCATGCCTTTATAGTAAATGCCTTTATGGAATCTGAGATTGTTAATTGAACAAAAGTAATAATCATACTGACAGTATCAATGGGACACAAAGAAAAAAAGATTAACACATCTCTTTGCTAATCTGAAAATAACTGGTAAACTTCGTAACGCCCCTTTAACTCGGAGAAATTAGATGAAGTTAGATCATACCCATTAGATGTAAGGATGCCTCATTGATTCATATTAACCAGGCATATCCTCATAAACATTAATGAAATTGCTTTGGATAAATGCAGAACTGGTTCAGGTACCACCACATTCCTCCTCAGATGGTAGAAATGCAAACACATGCCTCTTCCATGGACTTAGTAGTTCAATTCTCATAAGTATAGTATGGTTGGTAGATATCACTAAACTCTTGGAACCTGGAATATTTATTTATCTAGTTTATATAGTCATCCCTCTCACTAAAAGAGCTTAGGGTAGTGTACAACAAAGGTAAAAACAGTGGATAAATGCTTAAAACCATTTATCATTATTAATTATAAAAAAATTAAAAACCCATTAAAAAACTGTACACTGGATTTATACAACATTTTTCCTTCCTTCCTTCCTTCCTTCCTTCTTCATATACGTGGGAAAAGTTTGCATACTATATCTACCACCTGAACTTGAACACTGAAGTACACTACTATATATCTGCACTGCACAAAAATCTCCGTAAATGAGAGACGGAATGAATGAAATGGTTTCCTGCTGTGGATTGTGTGGAAGCTAGAAAGAAACATTATTTTGCTTCTGGCCTTAAGCTGTAGTGATATTGTCCAGTTATTGTCCAGCAAACAAAACAAAGGTGACCACATGAAAAACAGATGAGGTATTTTACAATGGCTGTTAATTCAGTGGAATGACTGCACCATTAAACAGTATACAAGTTTGGAAGTCTTGTATCTTGGCATAACCTTTTCCACAGCTCCTTTGCTTTCAAGAGTTTAGTGATATCCACCAACCGTACTATACTTATGAGAATTGAACAATTCAGGGTGAGTCGAATTGAGATGTAAATCCAGGCTGCTGTGATTTAACTTCCAACCTTACCTGCTATTCATATGTCAATTTCCTGGCACAGCCCGAGGATCAGAGAGTAATCTTACTTTTAACATAAACGAAATAAATAAAAACTACTCTCTTTCGACAGCTAATCATTTATTTCCAAGTCTCCAAACTTCTGACCTTTTCTTGCAGGCATTTTTGAATGTTTGTTTCTGCGTACCACAGAAATCATTGCAGAAATTACTTGATGTGATGTTACACACTTACTGGCACCAATGATTCCTGACAGTTCAAGGATCCCTTTAAAGCTGGTTGAGGAAAGACCAAAAAAAAAAAAACCCAAGATACCCATTCCCTAGCTTTTTAGCAACTGGGGAAACAAAAGGAATCTTTCTATCATCTAGTCTTGTAAATGTGAAATATTGGATAAGATTATACATATATGGATGAAAAATGGAAAGGAAGATCAATGTTGCCTTGAAAATTACATTGAAATGTTAGACGTGGTATTTACAGCAACACTTTAAGAATATTAAAAAGATAGATCTCTATTTTGCTCAGGATGGAGGTATTGGATGCTTAAAGGAGTCTTGAAATGTGATCATATCCTAAATGAATACAGTTTCTGAAATGTCTAGGAAATGGGCCACTCATGGATACCCACAATTATTATATATTCAATAGGATTCAGTGGAGCAAAAATAATATCTGAATTGACTAACAGGGATTCTAAAACCATGAAAAGGAAGATGAGTTTCTCCAAAATTAGGAGAATTTGTGGAGTGCGGGATTAAAGGAGATGTGGGGATCTTCTCCAGCTGTTTGTACCACACTTAGTTTCCAGTGTGTAGCTGGATAAAGAGCTACAGTTCCCAGTTCAGCTCAGTATAACTAAGTGTTCTCTAAGAAAGATTTATTTACAAGAGACCAAAGATGGCATTTAATTGCACTATTCTTGATCTCTGGCTCTGATCAGAAGAACTGAATATAACTATTTATTATTACCCTTTTGTATAAACATCCATCTGTGAGCATTCTATTCAGAAATGATAAAAATAGCAATACTTGTGCAAGTTAAGTCGCCTGGGAAAAGAAAAGCATACACATTATATTTAGATAAATGGTAGCAATGATATGAACATGAAAAAAAATAAATCCTTGCTATATGCTGAGGGACCAAATTGATTCCAATACCAAATAACTGATCATAGATAAGTTACATTAAAAAGTTATGCAAGGGCGCAATATTGGTTGAATGCTCTTATAAACGTTAACTCTAAAAATCTCTAGCACTGAATATTTATCCCATATCATTTGCAGGCATTCTTCTGTCCCAGAGATTTTAGATTTTCTATCTTCATTGCACACAGTAGAACAGTGATTCGTAGTCTTGGCAACTTTAAGACATATGGACTTCAACTTCCAGAATTCCCCAGCCTACATATTAGCTTCAGAGAGTTTTAAATTGTCAAGGATGAGAAACACCCACATAGAATGTGAGGGAATGTTTAAACAACTATAATGTTGGAATATTTTATTTACAGTTCCTCTGTGTGTGTGTGTGTGTGTGTGTGTGTGTGTGTGTGTATCCTATACTGATTGCTGATGTTGGTTTGATGGTATTTATGTTGTGTTTCTTTTAATCCCAGGTTAGCAAACCAAAATATACTGCTTTTTCCACCCATCTCTTATGTGGAAACTCTACAAATGTATATGTTGATGTTAATATAACTGGATATTCAGGGACTTGGCTGCATATTTGGAGAGAAAGTCCATTCAATAAGATGGACTGGGAAATGAATGTGTTTAGGTTACTGCAGTTAATGAATAACATTGTGTACATGTGGGGAGCTTTATTATGAAAACATCAGCCAAAGAAGGTAAAAACGAAGATAATCTCACTTGAGGGAATAACTTTCTGATCTAAAGATGATTATTATTTATATCTAGCTTCAATGTTCACTAGTTCCTAATTATGTCAATGAATAAATGAATGCTGTTATCTTAGTCATGAACATTTACAACTGAGCAAGAGAGCTAAATGGAGCATAGTAATCTATTCCTAAGAAGATCAGCAAATATCATTTAGATACGGATAATAGGAGAAAAATAAAGGTAGGAAATACAGGAATGTTGTTTTGGGGTTTTTTTTTTTTTTTCAAATGTTGCAAAGATTGCCAACTGGACAACTTTGAACATGCTTGTTTTATTTTTTTCTTCTCAGTGGCAATTAGTAAGCACTCGAGCCTTCTTGGATTGTGAAAAGATAAAAAGTGGTGTTGAATATGTATAAGATTTGATTTATTTACAAATGGAAACATGTAGGCATTGCACACCTAGCAGTAAATCTGGTGACCTTGTACTACAGTTTCATAGACAATTCAAATTTAAGACATTCTTCAAACTCTGATAGCTGCTTCCTTTCCAGTTAAGGAATACATTACATTTTGCTTCAGTCACTTAACTAGCCTTTTATTAAGTAAAGGCACAGCTGTAGCTCAAATCACGATGATCAAAATCAAAAAAAGGTTCTTGATGCTAATTTTGTATCAATATGCTGTGAATTCTGCAGTCCTCCTTCACTTTATTAATTCACAAGACCTTCATGAAGAGGGGGTGGGGGGAACCAATGCTCAGGTGTTGGTCTGTCATAATGAAAAATTAGCATGGAAATTTCATGGCATTCTTTTCAAGATCAATTTCTCTGAAAGAATTCACAACAGCAAAGCTACTGTACAGTTTACTTAGCAACATTCAGGAATAAATTAAATAATAATTAAGGATTTGTTTCATTGCTGAAGCACAACTGTGGCCTAATCTAGAACGTGCAGGAAAAGGGCCTTGGGAAATAATGAGGTGTTTTTCTAAAGGAGAAATTACAATTTTTTTTAAACACCTACTTTTAATATTTCTTTTTAAAACATTAAGCTGTTCAAATTAAATTAATCTATGAAAAAACTACATCATTGTAGTTAAGAAATGTTTACACTTAAATAAAAACACCTTAGAAACAATCTCTTATGTGCTCTTTATTGTTTCATCGGTTTTGGGGGTTTTTTCTGGTCTCTTAGAGTTCCATCTGATGGGACCCAGGAGACAAACGTCTTCTGCCTTGGCTTTCACTCTCTAGAGCTGTGATGGTGAACCTAGGGCACAGGTGCCACAGGATGGCACGCAGAGCCCTCTCTGCGAGTATGTGAGCTGTCACTCCAGTTCACCTCCATTGCACATGCATGAGTGCCTCCCGCTGGCCAGCTGATTTTTCTCTGCCGCATATGTGCTGGGGTCAAGGCGCATGTAGAAGATGTGCGTGCGTACCACATACTTTTAATTCAACAGACAAAATTATCAACAAATCAAAGGTATACTTATGGGATCAATGCTTCCAGGACTCATAGTGGAGGTTATAATGGAAAACTTGAAAGCGATAGCATTCTCACAAATATAACCCCAAATATGGATCAGATAGGTAGATGACACTTTTAACCACAGTAAAAAAGAAGCAATTAGAGAACACTCATACAGCTGTCAACACCATCTTCAAAGAAATTCAACTCACCAGGGGAAAAGAAAACAACAACTCACTACCCTTCCTGTATATCCTGATCAGCAGAGGCTGAGGACAAACTAGAAACACAATTTATTTTTTCAACCAGGGAAATTCCCCTTACTTTTAAGTACCACCATACCCCTCTTCTCCCAAAATACAACATTGCTTTTTTTTTTTTTTTGGTTACGTAATGCTTTGTGAAATCAAATTTAGCAGCTAACAACAAGAATGCAGAGCCTTTTTTAAACCTTCTTTTATTATACTATTAAACTGGACACATTATATTTATTTTACAATTTATTCATTAAGTATATTGTTTCAATCTAGTTTATACCCTACGATTAAATGTTATTAATATTTGGTTATTTAAATAGTTTAGAGTACTAAGAATAGAAAAGAGGAAAGAAACATTCTATTAATATTAATTGCAAGTAAGGATGTCAACATTGCAAGCATAAAATTACTTTTTTAAAAAATTCACAGTTATATATAATACTGAAAAAGAATCACTATATCTCATATCAAAGAATTTTGTTGCACTACAGACATTTTCATCTTATAAGGTAAAGGTAAAAGTTTCCCTCACACATATATGCTACTTGTTCCTGACTCTAGGTGGCGGTGCTCATCTCTGTTTCAAAGCTGAAGAGCCAGCACTGTCCTAAAACATCTCTGTGGTCATGTAGTTGGCATGTCTAAATGCCAAAGGCACAAGGAATGCCTTTGTTATACCAATTATTTAATATTAAATAATCTTATACCAATTATTTAATATTAAATTTTCCATTTGTTACTTCATATATGTATTTGTGAGTGTGTGTGTGTAGATAGTTAGATAGATGGATGGATTTAGATATATACATTTTTACATGTGAATAAAAGGAAAAATAGATAAATGGAGTAAATTTAACAAGAATTAAAATAGATGATAGATAGATAGATAGATAGATAGATAGATAGATAGATAGATAGATAGATAGATAGATGATAGATAGATGATAGATAGATGATAGATAGATGATAGATAGATAGATAGATAGATAGATAGATAGATAGATAGATAGATGATAGATAGATAGATAGATAGATAGATAGATAGATAGATAGATAGATAGATGATAGATAGATAAATAGATAAAAAGGGAGAGAAAGAGAGCGAAAGAACGAAAATAAAAATAAAGAAAAAAACAGAAAAGGAAAATAAAAATAAGAAAGATAAATTGGGCTTCTGACTCCCTCATCTTATACATCTGCTTATTTACAACATTTGTATACATTTATATATCCTCACTTTTGTGAGATCAAATTTAGCAGCTAATAATAAAAGTGGAATCCATTTCTTATGTCAGTGTGTGTGCTTTTAGGAAAACTGAATAACAAACCACTAACAAGGATTGTCAAATATTACTGGAAGATTTTATTGATTTCTCCAAAACCTTTTGATTAAAAGGAATCTCTAACTGCATACCGTCACCAGCAACATCAAGGAGTTTGTTCAGAAGCATGCCAACACAGCTTAAAATTGTAATAGTTATTAACAAGGGGAATTCACTTTTAAGGGTACCTTCAGTACTGAAAACCAACTTTTCCTCGGATTTCTTTATCTCTAGACCAACCTATATCCCTCAAGGTAATTGTGGGAAAAATTAGAAGATGTATTTATGTCGTCTCTTCTTCAGTGAATCAATCTTCTCCCATTCCCGTGCTTTATTATTTCCAATCTATATTGCAATGTGATTGTTGGACTTAACAACAGCAAATAAAATTCTCAGTTATCTGTTATTTTTAGCTAGAAAGTTCCTAAAAATAAGTCTGCATGTGGAACATTTGCATACAAATCAGGATATATTTGGGCAAATTGGCCAAAAGTGTGGTAGAGCAGAGATGCATTTCAATGAGGTCTATATACAGAATCTTGCATGCCAAAAGAAAGGAAAAAGGTCAGATGAGTGGATTTATGTGAAATAGGGACTAAATGAGAAAGAAAAAATGATTAGTAAATGTTTTGATGGTTATATAATTGATACTCTAATGAAAGATAGTATACTTTCCAACAACAATGGATATTGTTGCATATATGTTTATATGTACATGATTATAATGATTGGGATGATTTATATTTTAACATGTTGGACACCTAGAAAACACACTGTTCAATATAGAAATGGAATTTGTGATATAAAACAATAAAATATTTTTTAAAGTATACATAAGGGTAAAACGCACAGAAATAAGTATACATTTCATTCAGTTCCATAAAAGAACTGGGGCAGAAACAAATATGAGAAGTAAGACAGGAAGGGAGGGAGGGAGGGAGGAAAAGAAGAGAGGGAGGGAGAGAGGGGAGGAGTGAGGAAGAGAGGAAGTAAGGAAAGAAAGAAAGGAAGAGGGAGAGAGGGAAGGAGGGAAGGAGGAAAGAAGGAAATGAAGAATGGGAGGGAGGGAGGGAGGAAGGGAAGGAGGGAGGGAGGGAGGATTGAAGGAAAGTAAGAGATGGAGGGGGGGAAGGAAAGAGGAGGGAGGGAAGGAAAGAGGAGGGAGGGAGGGAGGAAGAAGTTGATCTCCTATGCTGAATAGTTGGAGAGCAAATTTCATTATTTTTGCAGAGATATTTAATATGAATACACGAATCCCTGCCCTTCAGAGCTGTCCCTACTCTTTGCAATAATTTCTGCTAGAGAGCAATTAAGCTTCAGTTAGTGATCAGAGATTGCTTGACAGCTTGCCAAAGGACGCTCATCTCTCAATTCCTGGCAAAAGGATATAAAAAATGACATTACTTTGTATATAGAAAATACACAGAACAGACATAAAATGGTGACTTGTGCAAAAAGAGCTTTTTTTGTAAGGAAAGAATAGTCCTTTCAAGCAATGCTGAAAGGCATTCGTATTGTTCATTCTTTTGGTCCTTTTTTTCCTGGTGACTATATTAATAGATACCTACCAAAATATTTTCCTAAATATAATGTCTGGTGTATCAAATACATGTACCTTTGATATATTTCCACTGCATAATTTGGTTACGTTGCATCAGAAAGCAACATCTTGTTTATTTTGTTTTTTTTTAGGAGGAATTATAAACATCTTTCGACAATAGATATGGATTCAAAGAAGGGTGTGCTGGAAATAAACTAACATTTAACATTCATGATTGTTTTCCTCAACATATCCTGAAAAACAGCATTTCTCTGCCAAATCTGAAATAGATTCCAACCCAGAAATTCTTGTTTACATTTTTGTTATCAACTGTTCTCTATTCATGGGGAAACTTACATTTTCTCAATCCTGTATTGGATACTGGCAAGGAATTATATTTAAGTATTTGATAACATTGAAATCTGATATGTAATAGAAGTTATAGAAAAATATACAACAGGGAAGTGTACATAAAGTTTATCGTGATAGTGATAGCTCTTCAACTAGAACAGCGGCTCTCAACCTGTGGGTCGTGACCCCTTTGGGGACGGGGTCAAATGACCCTTTCACAGGGGTCGCATAAGACCATCGGAAAACACATATTTTTGGAAAAATACGGAAAACATAAAATAATGTTATGGTTGGGGGTCACCACAACATGAGGAACTATTAAAGGCATAAGGGCATTAGGAAGGTTGAGACCCACTGAACTAGAGAAAGGGAAGCTTTACAACGGACAGCGCACCACACAAATCTTGAAATACTGCATTTTGGGGGGGGGGAAGGAGGTTATTATGGGTCAGAGAAGGAGGCCTCCCAAGAGTAATTGGGCCTTCATTCCGAAGGTTCGTCAGACTTTTTTTCTAAAAGTGTCAGTTTGTATCCCTTAATAATGATAGCTATGTGCCCTATTATAAATGTAAAAGGGACACGGTGGCTCAGTGGCTAAGATGATGAGCATGCTGATCAGAAATGTTGGCAATTCAGCAGTTCGAATCCCTAGCTCCGCATAATGGAGTGAGCTCCCATTACTTGTCTCAGCTTCTGTCAACCTAGCGGTTCGAAAGCATGTAAAAATGCAAGTAGAAAAATAGGAACCACCTTTGGTGGGAAGGGAACAGCGTTTCGTGCGCTTTCGGCATTTAGTCATGCCGGCCACATGACCACAGAGACATCTTCAGACAGCGCTGGCTCTACGGCTTTGAAACAGAGATGAGCACTGCCCCCTAGATTTGGGAACAACTAGCACACATGTGTGAGGGGAACCTTTACCTTTACCTTATTATATCAAATCAAAATAATAACGAAGGCTTATAGATTTTCACTAAAGACTATGGTGCGTTCACATTTCTAAACTGAAATTTCCGTTTTTGTTGAGTTCAATATAGGGAAGGATCCAAAGCAGTCTGAAATGAACTGGGCCACTTCTTAAATAAGTAAAACAAGGTTATTTCAATTGTGGCAATTTTAAAACTCCCGAGCCAGCATGTTTGGCCATTATGCAAACCACCCAGGATTATTTGAGGGGCCGTTATTTGCTTCCAGACCAATCTATCACCCAAGGAATTTGTATTGAGGAAAAAAATGGGAGGAGAAAGCACCACAGTATGTTAGCAATCCCGTGCTCCTATACAAAAGGAATAGAAATCAAATAAGTAAACAAATAATCTTGGAAATTGGAAGAGAATTTCTAACCTTCAGTATTAGTGAGTTAATTAAGGCAGACCCTCTCAGGACATTTAAAGCTGTTTCTCCTGTTTTCTTGTCAGCTAGGCCAAGTTACCATTTAAGGACATTTCTCCTGTCTCTTGGTTGGTTGTGTTTAACACTCCTTGCTTTACTGTTGGAGCTTCCCCACAACCTTGCACACTTTAATTCTGTAGGAAACATAGCTGATCATTGAAATACGTATTCCATTAGGAAACAACATATTTTCCCCTTTTATTGTTTCAAGTAGTTTAATAAAAATGCAGTTAAAAACAGATGCAAGTCATCATAAAGAATTCAATCTAGCAGAGAAATTGGACCACTCAGCATGGTCACTCAAAACTCCCACCTTCATCTCTGAATTCAACTTTAAAGGACAGGGATACAGTGAACTGAGGGAAGGGCAATCTTGAAAAGGAAGACTAGGGGAGACATGATAATAGTGTTCCAATATCTCAAGCTCTGCCACAAAGAGGTAGTCAGACTGATCTCCAAAGCCCCTGAGGGCAGGACAAGAAACAATGGGTAGAAACTAATCAAGGAGAGAAGCGACTTAGAAGAACTAAGGAGAAATTTCCTGCCAGTTAGAACAATTAATCAGTGGAACAACTTGCCTCCAGAAATTGTGAATGCTCCAAGACTGGAAGTTTTAAAGAAGATGTTGGATAACCATTTGTCTGAAGTGGTGTAGGGTTTCCTGCCTATGCAGGGGGCTAGACTAGAAGACCTCCAAGGTCCCTTCCAACTCTATTCTATTCTTATTTAGTCTTTTACCTCTTCTACCCTCTGGAGATATTAAAAAGAGGAGCAGCAATCCCCAGACAAACAATTCCTGTAGTTGTATTCATTCACAAGTCTTCACTTCATCTCTTGGGTGGTACAACAGGGTTAGACATGGAAGGCCATATCTCCTAACCTTCACACATGATCATCTGCATTTTCTCTCTGACCAGCCCAGTGGTGAGAATTTAGCCCAGCAACAAAAATTGCTCCCACCCAAGGAGAGAGAAAGAATGCGAGAGCGTGATTTGAAGCTGCCGGGGAAAGTATGATTCATTTTCATCTCTGTGAAGTTCACCACACTGGAACAGATTTTTCGCTATCCAAATAAGACATATTGTGTATGTGTGTGTTTGTTTCCCTCTGTGTTAGTTCTCCTGGCCCTTTGTTGTTAGCTATAACATTTTCATATTCTTAGTCACTGTGAATCAGCTTTCTTTCTGTTGCTTAGCAGAACGCACCAAACTTACTTTATTTTATTTCTTAAGCCCTGAAAAATTTAAACAATCATTATTTCTTTGGAAAGACCATTGACCCTATTATGAACAGGCAGACCAGGTGGTCATTAGCATAAATGAATCAGTCAATGGATTTTCTTTTTTTAAAAAAAATCTCTGCTTTAACAGCAACATTTCTAGCTAAAGTGCGGTATTTTGATCCCTGTGGAAAGTATTGCATCTCTAATCAGATAGGAAATAAAAGCCACTCTCTAGGGTGGCTCTTAAAAGCTTGGGGACAGCAGGGAAGTAACAGAAAAGGGAAATGGTTATTCTACAAATCACTATTATATAAAAACAGGGACACGGGCTCATTGGCTGAGATGCTGAACTTGTCGATCAGAAAGGTCAGCAATTCAGCGGTTTGAATCCCGAACGCCACATAATGGA
Organism: Natrix helvetica; assembly: GCF_964273705.1. Taxonomy (NCBI): domain Eukaryota; kingdom Metazoa; phylum Chordata; class Lepidosauria; order Squamata; family Natricidae; genus Natrix; species Natrix helvetica. The sequence continues at coordinate 68,274,235 of NC_138553.1, forward strand.
GTGAGCTCCCGTTACTTGTCCCACCTTCTGCCAACCTAGCAGTTTAAAAGCATGTAAAAATGCAACTAGAAAAACAGGAACCACCTTTGGTGGGAAGGTAACAGCGTTCCGTGCGCCTTCGGCATTTAGTCATGCCAGCCACATGACCACGGAGACGTCTTTGGACAGCGCTGGCTCTTCGGCTTTGAAACGGAGATGACTATCGCCTCCTAGAATCAGGAACGACTAGCACATATGTGTGAGGGGAACCTTTACCTTTATTATATAAAAGGAATAGATTCTAAGACATTCGTCAGATATCTGTATCAGGAATTTTAATTTTCTGTGCTGTGGGATGACATATAGTGCATATTTTAATCCCTGCAGCTTAATTGACTGCTGTTTTTAATTTCTAATAATTTATAGTTACATTTTAATTGATAGATACACTACTTAAGCTGCTTTTGTTAAACATTGCCCTGATAACAGTTAGCTAGAAGGCAGCTAATAAATCTTAAATAAATAAATAAAATGAATAAAAAGAAGTTTAACGGAATACTGTAAGTGGCAAAATATCTACAAATTGATTTAATGGCTTCCTACTCTATAAATCTAACAGGAATAACTTTGATGGTTTAAATAAGTGAATACAAATATATTTAATTTGTCACATAATGGCCATTAATATTTATTATTGAAATAATTTGATACAATTATATCTGCAAATTCTTTTTTGAACTGTGCATATATTAAACACAGTTCAGGCAGTCCTCGTCTTACAATAGTTCATTTAGTGACTGTTCAAAGTTACAATGACACTCAAAAAGTGACTTATGATGGTTTTTCACACTTATGACCATTGCAGCATCTCCTTGGTCATGTGATCAAAATTCGGATGCTTGGCAACTGACTCAAACTTATGGCAACTGTCTCATACTTATGATGGTTGCAATGTCCCGGGGTCATGTAATCACCTTTTACAGTATTCTGATAAGAAAAGTCACTGGGGAAGCCAGATTCACTTAACAACCATGTTACTAACTTAAGAACTGCAGTGACTCTCTTAACAAATCATAAAATGGGGCAGAGTTCACTTAACAAACTTCTCACTTAGCAACATAAATTTTGGGCTCAACTGCAGTCGTAAGTTGAGGACTACCTGTAAATGTATTAAAATATAGGTTTAACAGATTTAACAGATTAACAGAGTTGGAAGGGACTTTGTAGGTCATCTAGTCCCCTGCCCAAGCAGGAGACCCTATGCCATTTATGACAGATGGCAGTCCAGTCTCTTCTTGAAAGCTTCCAGTGAGGAAGCTCCCACAACTTCAGAAGGAAACTTCTGTTCCACGGGTTGATTGTTCTCCCTGTCAGGAAATTTCTCCTTATTTCCAGGTTGAATCTCTCCTTGTTCAGTTTCCATCCATTATTCCTTGTCTGGCCTTCAGGTGTCTCGGAAAGTAGCTTGACCCCTCTCCTCTCTGTGGCAGCCCCTCAAATATTGGAAAGTATTGGTGGGAGGGTTGGATCTTCATCTTTTCCTTTTAATCGTTCTTTTGTTTTAGGCACGCCTTGGTTTTAACTGCCTAGTCATCACTTACTGACTGTAATTTGGACTGGCAAATCTGTGGTTAAGTGAATTATCTGCAGTCGTTAAACATACTGTCATATGACCACGGCTGGACTGCACTGGATTCCCCACTGTCTTTGCTTGTCAGCATCTGTCCGTGAAGGTCACAATCCGGGGTGTGTTCCGGCAGTCACTACTGCCAGTTTGCTAGTGGCTGCACCGTGCGTGCTTGATGCGTACTGCGTGCACATGCAGAGTGCAATAAAATTGCTCTGCACATCCGCATAATCAAAAAACAACTGGCTCTGCGGAATGGCAGGCATGAGTCACTGCTGGTTCCAGCGACCCAGGCCGCCAAACCACTACTGGTTCAGTTGAAGTGGTCCGAACCGCTAGGAACCCACCTCTGGTTACACCTGCAATCACATGACCATGGAATGCTGTGATGATTGCAAGTTTAACAACCGGTTGTAACTTTGAACAGTCATTAACAGTCAGTAAGTTAGGACTACCAATATGTTTCATTTCAGGGAAAACTCAGAACAGGGGCATCCACAGGTAAAGGTGAAAAAGTCAAGAAGGCATTCCATGCAATGCAAGCCTTTCCCCACTTTTACAACTCAATCTTTTTTTGACACAGAGATACCTATACATTCTGCAGACGTTCTAGCCAAGAATCATCCGGGCAATATTTTGAGTGTTTCCTGCAAAAATTCAAGCATATTTTGGTTGGATATTTTTTTCACTTTACTTTATTGACTAGCCCTTGGGTCATATCAAAGGGCAGAGTTCCAGACACAAATTATTACAAAAATCTGATGAAAATAATTTAAAATGAAATTGAAATAAAATACAATAATTTACTATGTAAATAAATAAAATATGATAAAATTATATATTGGTATTACCCCTACAATTTACCCCAATCAGTCCTACATACGCCAATCTCAACCGAACTATTTTGAATATTTCTACTGTGACTATTACAAGATAAATGCGATGGTCATTTCAGTTAACCAGATCAGGATATGTCCAGATTAAGTTTCAAACCTCCTATTTTGTCTTTCAATAGTTTTGGATGTGAGTCTCTTGCCTCTGCACAGTTCAGTTTCAACTTAAGCCTCTCTGCATTGTAAATTCTGAATATTTAAGAACCTGCATCATACTTGAAATGAAATATTGCTGAAAGAGAAAAACTGGCATCTGAATATATTAGAGTAACTTTGGAAACATTTTTGCTATATCACAACGTAAAGAAATAAAAACAATTACAGTAAAAATATAGCTTTTATGTTCTCATTCATAATACGGGATACAGAGCCATACTGGGGTGCCTGTAGACAGTTAACTCCATTTTTTTATATAAATGGACAGTAAAATATTTGATATCTTTATTCAGAAATGATGAAGGTAAAGGTTCCCCTTGCACATATGCGCTAGCCATCCCCAACTCTAGGGGGCAGCACTCATCTCCATTTCAAAGCTGAAAAGCCAGCACTGTCCGAAGATGTCTCCATGGTCATGTGGCCGGCATGATTAAATGCCGAAAGCGCATGGAACGCTGTTACCTTCCCACCAAAGGTGGTCCCTATTTTTCTACTTGCATTTTTTATGTGCTTTCGAACTGCTAGGTTGGCAGAAGCTGGGACAAGTACCGGGAGCTCATTCCATTACGTGGTGCTAGGGATTCAAACAGCCGAACTGCCGACCTTTCTGATCGACAAGCTCAGTGACTTAGTCACTGAGCCACTATGCCCCTGGTTAGAAATGATACATGCATACATTCGCGGGGCAAATCAAAATGTCTACAACTACCTGATGACAGCTACATTCCTTCTTATGTGGGACAACCCCACACACACAGGACAGTTTACAAATCAGTCACATGATACACCCACCACCTTAATTTTCTGATCCCTCCCTGCAGCTAGCTCTGTACCAGTCTCCCCACCCAAAAGACCGCTCATTAGTTTCAAGAAGTTTTGAAAATCTTAAGTCTTCAACAATTCTTTAATTCTTTGGTTAAAATCCTTGAACATTTGCATCTTATAAAAGGAGAACTCTGGACTGCAAACCAAGAGTCATTTCTAATTTACTACAACCCATTAATACTGATTTTCAACTTCCAACTTTTTAACATCATTCATCTTCTATTCTTTAATTCCTTAAGACTATTTTAGTTTGCCTTTCTTATTTCATCTTATTTGCCAAGTTGCTAAGCTTGAGATTTGCTGTATGGTTAGAAGAACCAACGTGGTTCTTTCATATAATGAATGTCAAACCATACATAGTGTTAAGTTTATCTCCTTTCAGAGATTAGATTGAGTAGCAGAAGGTAGTAACAAATGTGCCGCTGAATAGTCACTCACAGCCACTGAAGGTAAAACAAGGATAGCTTTACTTTCGTTAACAAAAATAGGATAAACAGTCTCAAAAAACAAGTTATAAGTAGTCTTGAATTATATACAGTCTATGATACAACACGTTGATATACAGTTGCTCAACTCACATTTCACCATGTAGACAGGTAACTAATATACAGAGTAGCCACCATCCAATACACAGTATTCAACCCCAATACCAATCACGGAGAACATACAGGAACAATCAGGAACAATCAGTAAGAGTCCCTACCTCCTTTTATGGCTGCTTAAAGCAACAGCATCCAATTACATCTCACTTGCATTTAAAGTAACAGATACATTGTTACAATCATGGCTTATGCATATATATATATATATATATATATATATATATATATATATATATATGTGTGTGTGTGTGTGTGTGTGTGTGTGTGTGTGTGTGTGTGTGTATGTGTGTATGTCTGTCTGTCTGTCTGTCTGTCTGTCTGTATGTATGTATGTATGTATGTGTGTTACAACCCCTGGTATGCCTAAATAGCCCAGGTTCAAATCCCAGTAAGGGTATGGCTAGCTGATGACAGCTAATTAGCTCGAAATAGATCTATACTAGTCTCCCTTTATTTATTTATCAGTACAAATACAACACACACACACACACACACACACACACACACACACACACACACACACACACACACACACACACACACACACACACACATATATATATATATATATATATATATATATATATATATATATATATATATATATATATGCTGGTTTTGTTGTATTCGGGTCTTTTCCCGTGTACGAGTGAGATTGTCTTTGCAATGTTTCGGCAAGATCTCACCTGCCATCTTCAAGTTTGGGCTTAAAATGGGAACCATTTTACATACACATACACACACACACACACACACACACACACACACACACACACTGCCAAGCCTGTTGCTGTTGTACGTCGCCCCAAGTCCCTGGGGGGAGAGGGGGCAACTAAGAAGTCAAATTAAATAAATAAATAAGCCAAGACTAGGGTTACATCCCTAACACATATGCATTTTTTAAATAAGTGGGAATGTACATCAGTATCCTCAGTAACACCGAGGATGCTTGAAATTATAACTTTGAGACATTCCGTTACATTCTGTATAGAGATTTTAGAGGTAATTCTCTTTTTAAAAAAAATTCTGACAACTTTCAGAATGAAAACTAGATGCACTCTTATGGGGTTCTTAGTTTGAAATTGGAAACTACAACATGAGTAAAGATTTTCTGTTACTGACACTTTTTAAAGCAATACAATTACAGCAATCTATAATCTGATAAAACATAGATGGCAGGTATGTAACTGTGACTAGCAGCAAAGCTAGAACAAGGTGGGAAATAATTTGTCGGCAGTAGCACTAATACAATCTTAACTGCTAAATGTATGCTGTGATGATAAATGGCTAATGTGTCTTTTGACTCGGTTATCTTTCCCGCCTTCCAAAAGTTTGACCTGAACAGCAGGTGGCACCTAAGTACCTATTATAAGCAGAGTGTCTTCAAGAATTTTCAAGCTAAACTGTGCCCTTCCCTTCATGGAAGCTTGAACTGGAATTATTGAGTGATAGAAGTTGCTAAGTGGTTTCCTAACAAAAACATACTAGCAAAATAAAAGAAAAAGAATTTAAAAAAACTACTTCAGCTTCAAATCAGTTAAAAGATGAGTCCAAGCATGATTACCCATTAATTCCATTGGGACAAAGAAAATACAAGTGATTTTAGAAGTTTAGCCTAAAAAGTAAAACCATACTAATGTATATTCAATAAATTCTATTAATGGAATGGGCAGGGTAGTGATAGAGTGAAATATTGTTGCTTATGATACTTTGCAATACAATAGTGCATTCATTCACTCAGAAGTACTGTATATTCCATTGGATTGATGGGAATTCTTCATCAGCAAACATGTCTTGGATTACTGTCTATATGACTTGTAAATGTATTCAGAGCACAGGTCAGTAATACTTTATTATCGATAGACAATTCTGAATGGAAAACACAAATTATGTTTTCCAGTTCCCTAAAAAGGAATCTCTCTGTTTAACTCTAATGGACGATTTGAATTCCAGACTGCACTTTTTTAGGGAGCAATTGGAATGATGTTGGTTAGAAAATACTATATAGGGCGGAAGACGATTAGACAGAGTGGGGCAAATGAATGCTTAAGAGCAACATTAATATCCTTTCAACCATTCATTCTTTAGGAAGGCAAATGCCATAGAAGACGCTCCTTCAACTTCTGTAAAAAGCAAATGGCAAATCTAATTAATGCTAGAAGCTGAATTATTTTTTCAATAATTCCACCAAGCTTCTCTACAAGGAATAAGAAAGATGGGCCATTTTATTCTATGATACAGGCAGTAAACATATTTATATTACACTGCTCTTCTATAGCTCAATAATATGTTGGAGCCAGTTTGTACTGGTTTGGGGGAGTCTGTTGCTAAATGTTTGTGAGTCAGTTGAGAACAGTTCAGTCCCAACATCCAGTGTGCTGATCAACTGCTACAGCGATCGGCCTGACAGATCTGGTTCTTAAGCATTTATTAATTCAACTGCTACATTTACCACTCGTTAGCATAATCATTTTGGGTAGGTCTTTAGTTATAAACCTTTAAAAATATCCAGATTTCTTTGTCCTCAGTGCAAATGAATTAATTAGATAGACAAATTAAAAACAGACATCGCTTGTCCCAACACAACCTCAATATATTTAATAATTGGCTAGAGGGAAAGTCCTTTGTTTTTCTTTCAGTGTGGCATTAAACAGAAATCTCACATGTTTGTGGTGTAGTAGTTATTACTAGCTAAGGAGTCATCAAGTTGTAGTAACATATCACTCTAATTGCGCCCGTCATTTGAACCCAAGCAATTCTATTACATAGCATATTAGTATTTTTGAATCTATTTCGCATCGGTGGAATGCATAGTTCCCACCCCCTCCTGTTTTTGAGAGGGATGAGGGTCGCTTAATTCAGTGTTGACTCCCGGCAACAGTCTGGACAAGAGCCTGTATTTTTCTTGGCAAAATTTTGAAAGTGCTTTGCCATTGTCTCCTTCCTAGGCTTTAATCACAATGTTAAACTGGCTTGGATGGCATTTTGATGGCATAAAGAGAAATAGAAAAGATACGGAAAACATTGTCTTAAAGAGTTTTCACTTACGTTGTAACGGAAAAAATGTCTTATCGGGACATGAACTATGCTTATTTCAGAAATCTGGAAGCCACAGCTTCTATTAATACTGTTTTACACAAACAAATGATGACTTATCTTCATGGCATGTTAGTGAGCCATTATCTATTAGCTAAATTAAACTTTAAATAAACATAGAGATTTTCTTGCATGGCATAAAAATAACTTAATAAATGTGGCAACATTTTTCCAGGGGCACGACCAGATTTATCATATGGTTGCCTTTTTAAAAAGTTACTTTCCATAGAAAGTGAGAACCTTCTTCAGACATTGCTCTCTTTTTTTGCTCAGGTAACTGAGAGTAAGAGCAGGAAGGGTGTATCTTCAGCAGCCTGATAGTCATTCAACAAATAAGCACTAATAACTACTGTGTCTCTCCTGCATTCTCCTGTATTTAGTCACAACAAGAAATGAGTAAAGAAGAAGGTAAAGATGTGGACCTCTAGGTTCCAGAATAACATTCTCATGTAAAATATTGGTTACGTAACCAAACAGAACAATTTAACATATGGCAACTTTGCTTAATTGTTACTACACACGTTATCATATAATTCAGCTTTACTCCTGAATGCTGGGTAAAGTTAAATTCCTTCTACACGTGTGAAAATGTCCTCTGTGAATTTATAGTCAGCTACTACTTATGCGAATTTCACTGTATTTAGCATTATAAGCACACACTTACTCGAATTCTACCCTGTTGAGTAAGCAATTTCTTCTAACAGACCACTGAGATATCATTAATTTTTCATTCTCTGCAGTCACCGTAGCAAAGGCCATCTGTGCTTTGGCTGATAATTTGTTACAGCCGTTTTTTTCCTCCTTCCCTTGCATCTTTGTCTTAGATGATGGAAAACATCTTATTTATTTACTGCAGTTAGTTTTGCCATCAAGAGGTGTTTTTGATACAAAATGAATTGTTCTTTATTTATTTATCACTACCAGTGGTTGTTCTTGTCAATTAAGCCCACAACAAATTCAAAATAATTTCTGCAGTGCGAGTAAGGTAATCTATATCCATATCTCTCTATATATTTACTATCTTGGGATGTAGCATAATACAGTCTTTCTAATTTTCAGTTTTAATTCAGATATTATTTTAGGGATGGCAGAATTATGGATTGATTATTCTTGTGTTAGGATTTCACTTAGATATATGTATCTGTATGGATGTTGCTTCTGATTTTTTAGAAATCCTTCATACATCTGGCTATTAAAAGATGTATTAAAACTATAGATTTTATCAGAAGAAATAGTAAATATTTCCTTTAGTGCAAATTAGAAGAATAGTGCAAATTATGTAGGAACATAATCTGCACTGCTCTCCAACAGTAGGTTGTGGAAATCTTCGATAAAATTAAATTATTTTTATCATATAGAAAGTCTGAAGCATATGATATGGAGGCCTACATGATCCAAGTATGTCCTTAAATAATTTAGGATTTACCCTATGCAATTTTGAAGAGGATAAAATATGATGTACTGCTAACTGCTGTCAAGAAGGTCAGAAGCTACTTCTTTAAAGTCTTTCCTTTCCTCTCCCCTTCCACTCCCTCTCCTCCCTTTCCATCCCCTCCCCAATCTTCTCTTCTCTCCTGCCCTTCTCTTCCTTTCCTTCCCCTCTTCTCTTCTCCCCTCCCCTGTCTTTTTTGGTTTTTTAACTCCTTTAAAAGCTAGACTCTTTAAAGATTCACTACTTTTTATAATAATGATGATAACAGTAGAAAATGCAATAAAGATTTAAATGTGTGAGTTAAGACATTTTGGATTCCATCTCCTGTATCTTATTCAATAGTATTTGCTTTTTACATGCCTTATGAATTGCTAATAATGATTTTAATATTGCTACACAGTAGGATCAGAAAGCTGTAGGAGAATAACAAGGAATTCTCCACTGCTGACTTCACTTAGGTCACCAAAGCATACAGTGCATGGTGTCACACAATAATTAGTAAAATTAATTAGCTTTAGGAAACCAAACCACATGACTCTATGCTTTAATACAAAGACTTGTTGCCATGGCAGCCCAAATAGGAGTCTCTTTGCAGCTTTTAAGGCTCCTTGATTCTTTTCATAAAGAATGACTGTAGGGCATCAAGCTATAGATAAATTCAATCTAGAGTCTTCTTTGGTTTGGATGCGTCAATCACTAACATACAGCTACAAAATTTAATGTCTTGTTCAATGAACCCCACAATGTTGCTGCAAACTATGATGATGCCAAAATGATGACATGCAAATGATCAGGGGTGTCCCCATTGTGTGCTCTCATGGGTGGGGGGATAGCCTGCTAGTATACAGGCCAGCAACCATTTTTGGAGGTCAGGAATCACTTAGACCTACTCATCTCCTAATATAAACGTGACTGCTAGGTATATTTTCCTTTTTTCCATTTTCAATGTTGTTGTTTGCCACATTCTGTTGACTCAACTGCAGCTGTCTGATATGCCTGCCGTGTTTCACTTTCCTATGAACCCACCCCTATCGCGATTGCTTTCTTTGCAGTGACAGGCTCAGCTTCTCATGGCATCTTACTTTGCTTTTACTTTGCTGTCTATTGCAGGTTGTATGACAGTGGGTCTTGCTTATGAGCATCCTTTACATACAGAGTATCCTTGCTGTGAAAAATAGCAGGATGTGCTTATATTGCAATTTTTTCCCCCTGAGCTACTTTTCTACTGTGGTGCTTTTTATTGTTTGTTAATAAGCCTATCAGTTCTGTTTCATCATTTTTTCCCCAGTTATTTGAGGAGCTTGTTACAATCCAGTTCTTACCCCTTCATTCCTGTGTTCAACATCACAATATATTTACAAAAGGGGAAAGCGTATGCACACCGTAATCCTGATAATATGTCTCTATCATTATTGAATCTGAAATACTATCTCAGGTTAATGTACTGCATCTCCATGTTACTTATGTAGTAGAACATTTATGATAACCCCCCCCCCCTTTTTTTTAAAGTTTTACTTCATAGCAAAGGATAGTAATCTAATATGAACCAAAATAAATGGAATTCTCAGTGAAAATAGGAATACCATTCCCAATGCCCACTGAAGATATCACTATAGATTTTAGAAGAAGAAATAGTAAATATTTCCTTTAGTACAAATTAGAAGAATAGTGCAAATTATGTAGGAACATAATCTGCACTGCTCTCCAACAGTAGGTTGTGGAAATCTTGGATAAAATCAAATTATTTTTATCATATAGAAAGTCTGAAGCATATGATATGGAGGCCTACATGACCCAAGTATGTCCTTAAATAATTTAGGACTTACCCTATGCAATTTTGAAGAGGATAAAATATGATGTACCGCTAACTGCTGTCAAGAAGGTCAGAAGCTACTTCTTTAGAGTCTTTCCTTTCCTCTCCCCTTCCACTCCCTCTCCTCCCCTTCCATCCCCTCCCCTCCCCAATCTTCTCTTCTCTCCTGCCCCGCCTTCTCCTCTCCTCTCCTGCCCTTCTCTTCCTGTCCTTCCCCTCTTCTCTTCTCCCCTCCCCTGTCTTTTTTTGGCTTTTTAACTTCCTTATTATTATTTTGTTATTCTTCTTCAACTCAAAACTTACAGGTTTTGATTCTGTTGAAAATCTTTAACAAGATTTTTAATAATAATAATAATAATAATAATAATAATAATAATAATAATAATAATACAATAAGAATTCAGGCCTTACCTGAAACCTTTGACTTCAGAGCCACGCAACACATTTAAAGGGAAATCAACCATTCCTGATCCAAGAACTACTTCAAAGCCTATTCAATTGCTATTGATTTCTTAAAGTATTGCTACTCATTCCATTGACCTGAGGCTTGGCTTGAGTGGGATATAATTACAATCTATCAATAAAAGAAAAAGGCTAGCAGTAAGAGGAACAGTAATTTAATGAGAAAGAACTGTGTCTGTTGGAATCAACAATATTTCATAAAATAACATTCTGTCCCCTGCTGAATGACTATATAAAAAAAGATATGAACTTTTTAATCTCTCTGAAACAGAGAAGATGGATGGATGGATTGATAGATAGATGATTGCTAGATAGATAGATGATAGATAGATAGACAGACAGACTGATAAACTGATAAATAGATGACAGATAAGATAAATGATAGATAGATAGATAAATAGATGATAGATAGATAGATAGATAGATAGATAGATAAATAGATGATAGATAGATAGATAGATAGATAGATAGATAGATAGATAGATAGATAGATAGATAAAGCCAATTTTTGACACTGTCAAAAATGACTTATTCTCCAAGGTCCAATTTCTAAACTACTTGTTTTAAGCTGTATATGCACCAAATTCCTGTCAACTTTGGCTGCATTTATACTGGCCTCTCTCACAGCCTTCTTGCTATTTGGGGAAAGACAGAGACAAAAAGCAAAACCCATATTATCAGTTAGAAAGGATTCACTGAAGATAGATAGAGATAGATGAGCTATATTTGAGAATTTATCTGGAGAATTTATCTGGAGTATAGTCTTGTTACTCTGTATGTTCACTCTATCTGCAGTTCTTCAGCTCATTCATTCTTCCTTTCTCCTATGTTACTGTCTTCTTGTGTACAGAATGGCTATTCTTCTTTGTGAGCCACGGTGGCACAGTGGTTAGAATGCAGTACTGCAGGCTAATTTTGCTGCCTGCCAGCTGCCTGCAATTTGGCAGTTCAAATCTCACCAGGCTCAAGGTTGACTCAGCCTTCCATCCTTCCGAGATGGGTAAAATGAGGACCCAAATTGGGGCAATATGCTGACTCTGTAAACCGCATAGAGAGGGCTATAAAGCACTGTAAAGCAGTATATAAGTCTAATTGCTATTGCTATTGCGTGATTGATCTGAGAGTATGAACTTGCTGTAAGACCATGGCATATCTAAAAACTATACTATATATGCAGGTTTTTGTTTGGTGCCTTTGAGTTATTATTATTTTTTACTTCTGGTGATTACTTGGTCAAGACCCTGCAGTTGTCTTGGCAATATTTTACAAGTAGTTTGCCATTACTTCCTTCCTAGTGTTGAGACAATGTGTCACGCTACTGTCCTTTTGCCTAAGTAGGACTGGGACTCATTGTCTCCTTGTTTCTCACTGATACCTTGATCACTATGACAAAATGACTCTTGTAGCAGGAGTGACATCATAAACATTTATCAGACCTTTTTTAATGAAAAAACAATAGTTAAAGAAGCAGTATTATGGATTATGACATTCCTGCCAGAGGTTAACCTTGCCAATTAACAATGGTTACAAACCACACACACACATCCAAGAAAGACAAAAGTGGTCAAAGGGCAAACTTTATTTTTTTAATAGTTTTTAAAATGTTTTGTTTAAAATATCCTCTTTCCAAGAAAATAAGACCTCCCCGGATAATAAGCCCAATCAGGCTTTTCTTATTTCGGGGAAACACTGTATTTATATTTTAAATTGCAGCTTTATTGGTCCAATACAACTTCTGTATTGGTACTTTGATGTACAACTTAGACTGTTCTTTCTTAATCCTAAATCCTCAAAAAGGATCCTTGAAATTTATCTATCCCCAAAATTGCAGCATTACTATTTTCTAAAAGATTTGCCTTTTTTGTTCCCTTTGAACTTAAGTTATAAATGTGAATGAAATCATATCGTCATTCCAATCAGATTTTGGTTCATTCTTAAGGTTTTACGATCTGGTTTTAAAACTTTGCACTTGTAAAGGTTTTTATTGCAGCTTGTACAAACTGCTAACCCTTCTTCTTTTTAAATAACCTCTTTTAATGTCTTTGTTTTATTAATATTTTATATTACATATATATTTTATGAGGCATACAACCAATATATTGGTTATTGGGCAACTGTAAAATATTACAGATAAATACAATTTGGACATTAAAATGGATGCACCAAAATAAGCCACAATCTTCAAACACATATGGATAAAAAAACCATGGACCTTAGGAACGTGAAGATATAATGGATTATTCTCACATGGTAAACTGTTGCCTTGTTTGTGCTTGTTATTTTAAATTATGTAACAATTATAATTCATTATTTTAAAAGTTGGTGAGCTATGGAGTCAGTGGTAAAATATATATTTTGCTGAGGCACGAGTCGTTTTGAGGTTGTAACAAAATTGCTGGATTTTACTGGAATGCAGGCTTTGATGACGTTGGGAATTGCTTACTCATCTCGTGCTACCCTTGGGAGTAATGTAAGTCCTTTGTTGTGATCACATGCCAATGATCACCATGGTAGGCTGCTTTTAACACAGTCACTAGGGAAATAAGAGCACTAAGCTTTTAATGCTGAGCTTATGGTATCGAATGGACTATTTCAGCTTCTGCACTCAAATGAACTTCTGTAAGCTGTTCTCACAGCTTGTTCAAATACCTTTGGCGCATGTCCCTGAATGCTTCTTTATTGTACATATCAGAATATACTTATTTTAGTGGGCCACACAAATCTCAAATCCATTCCAAAAGTGCCATTTAAGAAACCACAGTTTGGCTTTGATTGACAATCATCGTCATGATTCCAGTTAGGAAATAATTTTAAAAATTCCAGAAATAAGCTGTCAGAATTTAATTCATTACGATTACTGATATTTTTCTTACACTTTTGCAAAATTTACTTGGTTCAGTTTCTAAGTTAGTCCTAGCATCAAAAGAACTCCTTGAAATTTCTAAGAACTGGACTGGAGTTATTATATTTTAGGTTCTTTCTCACATGATTTGTTCCGGGAACAGTACTATTTGCATCTGTCTGTAAGCATTCGCTTCTACATAGTTAAGATTCCTGTTCAGGCATAAATCAGATGAATATAATAGCTTGAACAATAGTAGCTATTCCTCAAGAGAGTTTGAAAGTAAAAGTGTGCATGCCAACATTAAGCTATTCAAAGACATAGCCAACAATGTTACTTTTCTGTCTAGAAATCAGAAAAAAATCCTCCCCCTCTACCATTGAATTTTTAAATTAGAGATTTTGGTACATTTTGCCAAATCCTGAAATTTATTTATGAAATTTATTCTGTCTGTTATGTCAGGGTAGGTGAGCAGAGCCTCACTTCAGCTGCTGTTACCAGTTCACCCAAACTGGAAAAAATGGCTGAATACCATCTCTTACTATAAACCATAAATATTAAATTGATGCACCTGGGCCTTAAGCTGACCCACCTACTGAACTATCTCTCCTGCTATAAACTTGCTATAGGCTACTCTGATCAGGATAAGATATCCCTATTGCCAGAGGTTCAAGCATCTGGCCCATTGGGAAGAACCTTTTGTATGACTCACAGGCTAGGCAGTACTTTCTCTAAACATGTGCTTGGCCTATGTTCTGCTGGTATTTTGGAATTAGGTAAAAAAAAAAACATAACTTTTGCAAATTAATTAAAGTGTTAAAAATACTTTTTGATTTAAATTTTAAATGTTAAATTGTACCAAAACTGTTGTATATAGAATGGTGAGTAGACTTTTAATAACAATACATTATTTTAATGTATTCAGTTTAATATGGCTGCTTTGGTGGTGAGATTCCAAATATTTTCCTACCGGTTCTATGAGAGAGCGCTTTGCGTGCACACCTAGCTATTATATTTTGTACCAGTTGCAATTCCTGGGCACTTTTCTATGATAAAGCACATTGCAGTAGTTATTTTGGGGTATAACCATGGTTAATCCCTGCTAGAGCTGACTCTGGGAGAATTATTCAAATACCAACAATGGTGGGATTCAAATAATTTAACAACTTGTTCCCTACCCTAATGATTTCTTCCAACAACCAGTTCACCAAACTGCTTAGAAACTTAACAACCAGTTCTCCCAAAGTGGTGTGAACTGGCTGAATCCCATCACTGCATACCAGCAGTATTTGTTTTAGGTATGATGTATGCTGCCCAGAATCACTTGTTGAGATGGGCAGCTTTGGAGTCAATCAAATATTACTGACATATTACTTGTCACTGATGCCACTTGCAGATCCAATGAGAAATAGAAGTCAAGCCACACTCTCATTTTTCTGTATAAATGCATCCACATCCAAAACAGGTTTCATGTCAGTTTTAGAGTCAACCTTCTTCTTTTCAACACTATTTCCATCTTGTCTGGATTCGGTTTCAGTTTATTCTTTCCTTTCTCCATTTCCTTTCCTTGGGTCACTGAATTTCATGAGGGTAGTAAATACCAAGGACATAGAGAAATAGATATCTACGCATGAGTAACCAATAATGGGTTTCACAAAGGAAGGAAGGAATCTAGAAAAGCCATCTATACGAGCATGTGTATGTTCAATAGGTTGGCAAAAGCAGTCATCCAGCGAGGCTAATATTTCCTTATGTTTCTTATCACTGGAAGGAAACAGTAACTGGCTAGTTTCACATTACAATCTATCTCAAAGTTACGACTTCTGCAAGCTACAATATTTTCTTATTTCTGCCCCTACCAATATCAACCTGTTTTAAGATCCTTAAATCATGAATGTTTTAGAATGGAGCAGTATCTTTAAAGAAAACACAATCAAAAGGAAGATTAGTGTTAAGAATCTCTTGTTGCAGGAATCAGAATATCACAAGTGAATTGAGCATTTTATAATCTCCATCCATCCATCCATCCATCCATCTATCAATCATCTATCTATCATCTATCTATCTATCTATCTATCTGTCTGTCTGTCTGTCTGTCTGTCTGTCTGTCTGTCTGTCTGTCTGTCTATCGTCTATCTATCTATCTATCATCTATCTATCTATCTATCTATCTATCTATCTATCTATCTATCTATCTATCTATCTATCTATCTATCATCTATCTATCATCTATCTATCTATCTATCTATCTATCTATCTATCTATCATCTATCATCTATCTATCTATCTATCTATCTATCTATCTATCTATCTATCTATCTATCACCTATCTATCGTCTATCATCTATCTATCTATTTATCTATCTATCTATCAATCATCTATCTATCTATCTATCTATCTATCTATCTATCTATCTATCTATCTATCATCTATCTATTTCTTAAGTGGCACTCTGCACTATGTTTTTCATCAGATCCTGAAAACTAACCAAGGCCCATCTGCAATATATTAATACAATATAATAGCATAAACTTACCTAAATGTCTTCACTTCAAATGTCATGTCCGAGTGAGTGCTATGTTGTTATCATACCTGAATTCTTATTGCTAAGAAAAAAAAGACAATTAAAGTGTGACTTTAGAACCTTTTTCACTAAAAAAACCCTTTAAGGTAAAACTCATCTAAATGATCTGATTTTTTTTTTTTAAATATACAGGCTGAAGTACACCTAATGAGAGGGAATGACTCATTGGAGAAGAGCCTCATGCTAGGTATTTTAATCTGAGCACTGAGGAGACTGGAGCAGTTTGAAGCAACAAACTTTATTAACATACTCAGTAACTAGCAACACAAGCGGTCCCTCTGACAACTTTTTATACCCAAGCTGTCAGAAGGATATCCAATCAGAGCTCCGCAATTCTCCTGCCAGCCAGGTGTTGCATTGGAACCAATAGGATTGCTTCCATCTTTGACAGACACCCAGCGGTCATAAAAGTGAGGACTTAACACACCTTCCTCCCAGACCGCACAAGCGTAGTCTTTTAAGTAGGCGGGCTGATGGTGGCTCTGCCCCAAACACCTCAGTTCAAGTCTGGGTGCTGGAGAAGGAACCTGTCCAAGATCGTCTTCAGCTGCAGGCCTCGTTGTGATGTCATTGGCTGGACCCCTCCCATTTGTAGGCCGTCCCGACTCCGCAGGTAGGTCTTTTGTCAAGAATGCTTTGGGAGGTTGATGCGGTGGTTCTTGTAATACAGTTTGTTGTGGCCAGCAGGCATTGGCAGGATTTTGAACTTGGCTGGACAAGGGGGTTGGTTGAGCGACTTCCTCGCTAGTTGGAACTTGAACTGGATAAGGCTATTGAAATAGCCTGGCGGGTGCATTGGCTTTCGGCTGGTCATGGTGCCGCAGCTGATCTATTTGGCACCGACACATCCGTCCATCCTCTAATCGGACCCTATAAGAACAGGGCCCGGTTACCTCTATTATACCCAACACCCATTTCGGGTCCCCTACACAATTTCTAGCAAACACCCAGTCCCCAGGTATAAAACTCCAGTTTTTCCCATTCCCTCCAGTGGCATATCTGCTGCATACATTGGGTGCAGTCTGCCCAGTACAGATCGCAGTCGTCGGCCCAGCAGGAGCTCGGCCGGACTTTTTCCTGACTCTGGACAGGGAGTTATGTGTTGTATGAATGTATAGCGGTTCAGCTTATCAGGTAAATTTCCAGACCCCATCCTACCCAGGGCTTCCTTAGCTAAGCGCATCACTCACTCCGCCCTGCCATTACTGGCAGGGTGGTACAGAGCCACCATGGCATGGAGAATCCCAGATCTAGCCATGAAGGCCTGGAACACCACCGAGGTTAGCTGTTGCCCATTGTTGGACACAATGGTGTCCGGCAAGCCGTGTGTTGGAAAAAGGCCCTGCAATGCTTGGATAGTAGCTTCCTCTGTAGTAGAATGCCCCTTTTTCCCGTAGCGGCGCCAAGTGGCCCCTTTAAATTTGCATGACGATCTCAAATGTTTCCCACCACAGTTGAAACACACAGTCTGAGGTAATTTTGGAGACAATTTATCTCACCTTGGCTGACCCACTCTGAGATGGCTCACCTCATCCTCTTCCTCATAGTCATCCCCCTCCTCATATTTCTGTTGATTAATGGAGGGAGAAATAGCTGCTTGGCTGAAAACCATCTGTAACACTGTATTTCAGCTGCAGAGCGATCAGAAAGTTCCATGGTTGTTACCTCTTCAATCACCACCTGCAGTGTTAATTCAGAGCGGGCCAATAAACATTGCTGTAAACGCAAATCACGAACCCCGCATACTAATTGCTCCAAGAAGGCTTCATCCAAATTAGGAAAATCACAGTAGATGGCCTCGGTTCTCAGTGAGGCGATTTATTGACAAATGATATTATTAACAGACTCAGTAACTAGCAATGCAAGTAGTCCCTCTGACAGCTTGGGTTCCGACGCAACGTCCAGCCGGCAGGAGAATTGCGGAGCTCTGATTGGATATCCCTCTGACAGCTTGGGTATAAAAAGCTGTCAGAGGGATATCCAATCAGAGCTCTGCAATTCTCCTGCTGGCTGGATGTTGCGTCGGAACCAATAGGATTGCTCCTATCTTTGACGGACACCCAGTGGTCATAAAAGTGAGGAGTTAACATTGGGAAAGACTGAGGGCAAAAGAAGAAGGGGACGACAGAGAATGAGGTCGCTGGATGGAGACACTGAAGCAGTTGGAGTGAGCTTAAATGGAGTCTGGGAGATGGTAGAGGACAGGAAGGCCTGGAGGAACGTTGTCCATGCGGTCACAATGAGTCAGATATGACTTCGCAACTAACATCAACAACAGTTTGAATTAAACTAGGCTAAACTAAATCAAAATAAGATCAACAACATCAAATGTGTTCACTTTCCTGAATGTTTCCTGAGACCATGGGCAGAACCTGGCTGGTAAAAGAGGATTAGCTCAGGTTTCATACATTGCTCGTTAGGATGTATATCATTAAGGTACTCAATTTAGGATTTTGGAAATCTCCAAGAGGTCAACTAATTGCAGGTCCTTCTCTTCCTGGATGGCTGAAGTCACCTAAATCTCTAGCTCAAACAATATAATAAATCCCAGTTAAGGTATTTTTACTATAGCTTTGGGATTTTGTCTATATTTGATAATACTTGATAGCTGACCTACAGCAGCAACCAGATGGCAAATTAATCACATAGAAACATTACATAAAAGAAGTGACATAATAATCAAATTCCAAATTCTTGGATTTCAGATATTCCCCTCCCCCCAATTTGTACATGATATTTATCTTACAATATTAATAGAAAAGTTAACCCATTTAGACTTTAATTATTCTCTTGCTTTAGAAATCTTAGCGTGTTGTTTCCTTACCAAGATAGCTCATTATTTTTTAGAATCTTTAACTCCTTGGGAATCTAAAATAAAAAGTTCTGCATTGGTTTAAATTGACATTTAGCATCAGGTAACCTATAGGAACGCAGTGGCTCAATGGCTAAGACACTGAGCTTGTCGATCAGAAGGTCAGAAGTTCAGTGATTCGAATCCCGAGCACCACGTAATGGAGTGAGCTCCTGTTATTTGTCCCAGCTTCTGCCAATGCAGCAGTTTGAAAGCATGTAAAAAAAATGCAAGTAGAAAAATAGGACCCACTTTGGTAGGAAGGTAACAGCACTCCATGCACCTTCAGCATTTAGTCATGCCAGCCATATGACCACGGAGACGTCTTCGGACAGCGCTGGCTCTTTGGCTTTGAAACGGACACCGCCTCAGAGCTAGAAATTACCATCACATATGCATGGGGGAACCTTAAGCTAAAGCAACTCTTCCTAATGGTTTGCTTCTGTTTACTTTTAAATAACTAGACATTAACCTCATTTCATTCTATGACAATAGCCCAATGACATAAGCATTTACATTTTACTCAGGCTTGCCACCATGATTTCAGAAGTAATTCTGGGTAACCTTCCTAAAACTTTACACATTGTATAAGAAATAAACACTTCCTTCAAGTAAAGGTTCCAATTTTAATTCAACAAGGACATAAGGAAAGTCAGCTTGATGTAGTGGTTGAAGCATCAGTCTAGAAACTGATGAGTCCAGGAGTTCTAGTCCCATCTTAGGCACAAAGCCAACTGAGCGACCTTGAGCCAGTCACTCTGTCTCAGCCCAAGGAAGAAAGAAATGAGGCCACTTCCAAAATCTTGCCAAGAAAACTCCATGGACATGTCGAAAACTGTCTGAAAGGCATCAGATAAAAGAAAGCATTCGAGCTGGGATGGCGAACCTATGACACGCTTGCCAAGGGTGGCATGCAGTACCATCTCTGTGGGCACCTGAGCTGTTACCCCAGTTCAGGTCTGCCATGCATGTGTGCACCCGTCCTGCTGGCCAGCCACAGGTCTTTGCTGTACATGCACGGTGAGCGGGGTGCATGCAGGGGCTGCACTTGCATACACAGGGGGGCATGCATGGGGGCTTTGCATGCATGTGTGGGGTCTGGGGTGTGTGCACTGGGCCCGGGATGCATGCATTTTGGGGGGTCAGGCGAGCACACATTCGCACACACACACACACGCGTTGGGCCTCAGTCTGGAAAGGATTTGCCATCACTGCATTAGAGTAAGGAGCACTTCAGTAAAATTCCCCTCCCATCAAGTAAATTAATCCTATTCCGTGAAGAAAGATACACAAATCACTTTTGGGGGGTGGGTGGGATGGAAGGGCTGCTTTCCCAACCTCAGATCTCTTTGCAGATACCTCCATTTCTCCATTTGAAACAATTTAAAATAAGAAGAGGTCTCAAACCACTGTTTATTAATTTGCTGGTTTTCTCCCATTCCTCCTGCAGTGGTGGGTTTCAAAATTTTTTAGAACCTCTTCTGTAGGTGTGGCCTGCTTTGTGGGAGTGGCTTGCCAGCCATGTGACCAGGTGGGAGCGGCTTGGCAGTCATGTGACTGGGTGGGCATGGCCCAACTTGTAAAATGTGGTGAAACTCACTTAACAACGCTCTTCCTTAGCAACCAAAATGTTGGCTCAGAAACTCTGGCATTTGAAGCAGGCAAGTCTTAAAGCTGTCAAGTTACCTTTGCACCCCTAATCCTTTAGAAAAAAAATTCCCCAGGGGTGTTCAAACTGGACCGCTTTAAGACTTGTGGACTTCAACTCCCAGAATTCCTCCTCCAGTCATGTTGGCTCAGGAACTCTGGCATTGAAGTGTGCAAGTCTTAAAGCTGTCAGGTTACAAGACTCTTGCATCCCTAACCCTTTAGAGAAAAAAACACCAGGGGTGTTCAAACTTGACAGCTTTAAGACTTGTGGACTTCAACTCCCAGAATTCCTCCTCTCACTCTTCATCTTGATAATCTGCGGATGGGCGGGAGGGAGGGACCTGGAACCAGTTCTAAACGGCACTGTAGATTTGTGGAACCTCTTCTATAGAAGAGGTTAGAACTGGCAGGAACCCAGCCCTGGTCCATAGGCTCTAGGGTGAAATGAGACACAGAAGAAGATTTGCTCACAATGCTTCACAGCTATTCTATGGCATTTATAGAGTTAACGAAGTGAAACTCCAGTGAAACTTCCCTATTCTTTTCACACACAGTAGCATGCCTGCTGTCAGCACCACACATAGCTGACTTTATTCTTACCCTGCCTTTTTCTTTTGAGCAGTAATGACAGTTTGGATTTATCAGAAGCACTGTGTGCTGAACAGGTTGGATAGCACGTGTCAGTGTGGCTCTGAACCTTCAAAGGAAAATGTTTGTAATATTGGAGAACACAATTTCCCAGGGCACCATGACCATAAAGTTACCAGATCAGACTGTGAGATCTTTTCTTCCCTCAAACTCTATTTAATAACTAGAACCGTCCTTCTTCGGGGAGTACAAACGACTGGCTGTGCTCATGTTATGTGCATGGGCCAAAAAGAAAGGAAGACCATAAATAAATGATAAATTAAAATAAAAAAAAATAGCATTTACATCAATGTCATACTTCAATGATGCACTCATCCACCTGCATATGCATGAGCAACCCCCCCACAGCACGGGGCTCGCTTGTGCATGTGCGGTGGGGGGAATTTCCGCTCCCCCGCTGCCTGGGGAAGGAGAAAAACAGGCCCAACGGGCCAACCGGAAGTTCAAAAATGAACTTCCGGTTGACCCATTGAGCCTATTTTTCGCCTCTCTAGGCTCCAGAGGCTTTCCGGAAGCCTGAGGAGGGTGAAAACTGTCTCCCTCGGCCCTCTGGAAGTCTCAATATCTGGCACACACATGCATGCCAGAGCTGAGGGCTACCATGCTGGAAAATATGGCTCCGCATGCCACCTGTGGCATGCATGCCATAGGGTCGCCATTACAGTCATACTTGAATGGAACTGCTACTACTAGAATGTCAGGTAGCTATTTTGGCTCAGAAAGGAAAGGACCAGCATTAGGATCGGTTAGCAAACTGTATATGAGCAAAACACATTTTAAAAGGACATCATCCAATTTAAAAAAATATATATCCCATTACAATTGGTGAGTCTTAACCTATCATAAAAAAAAGAGAAATGGAATGGTTTGGAACATTTGCCCACTAAGAGCACTTCAATAGCCATCCATTTCCTTTTAGAAACCAATCATTTATGCGCACTCTCTTTCCCTCTCCCTCCGTGTATGTGTGTGTGTGTGTGTCTGTCTGTCTGTCTGTGTGTGTGTGTGTGTGTGCTGGAGAAGCAATATTTACTCCAAATATATACTGACTTACCTACCCCAGTTGGCAGCATAAACATAAACGAATCAGGACTGCATCTAAACAATTGTATCAGTTCTAGCTCTGTGTCTTTATGTCTGTAGGCATCTCCAATTAGCGTGTTTGTATGGAGCACTAATTGGGTCAAACTATTATACAAACAAGAGGTGGCACAGATGAAAACCCATCCTTAAAAAATGACTGTGCCATTGTGGCTGATCTCTTGAGGTGTGGAAAATACCTCCAGCTGCAGACATTTAGTTGAAAAGAAAAAGCAGCAGGAGGAAAGAGGAGAGAACACAGGCTAGGAAATGATAAGTAGCACACGCATTTTGTTCAAAATCATGTAACCTTTGTCATTTGAATGTGATGCAGAATTGCTAGGATCAATAGCAATATCTAAGTAGCTATGTTAATATTTGTCTATGAAGGTCTGCAGTAATTTAGCATGTTTCCTTTCTGTAGCTCTCTCTCTCTCTTACTTTGTGCTATTCCAGAATAAAACAGCTGATCCAGAGTAAGTCTTCCAAAAATGGCGTGCTGAGCAGTAGGCTGATCTTTTTTTTTCCCTGCAGAGAAACAGCTGATTTTGCTACCAAAGCTTATTCTTTGGCTCTAGATTTGAATGAGAGCAACTAGAAAAGATGCAAGACGACCCTCAGAGATACAGTTGTGTATCTCCTAGGGAAGAGAAATCTCAACAGTTGCAGTTCTGGGTAGGGGTGGTATTTAATGAGATTACCAGAGTTGGAAGGTACTTTGTAGGTCATCTACTCTAACCACGCACACCCAAGCAGGAGACCTTATACCATTTCTGACAGATGGCAGTCCAATTTCTTCTTGAAAGCCTCCAGTGATGAAGCTCCCACAACCTCTGAAGGCAAACTGTTCCATTGGTTGATTGCTCTCACTGTTAGAAAATTTCTCCTTATATCCAGGTTGAATCTCTCCTTGTTCAATTTCCATCCGCTGTTCCTGGTCTGTCATTTAGGTGCTTTGAAAAATATGGTGACCCCCCTCCTCTCTGTGGCAGCCCCTCAAATATTGGAAAATATTGGTGGGAGGCTTGGATCTTCATTTTTTCCTTTTCATTGTTCCTTTGTTTTAGGCACGCCTTGGTTTTAACTGCCTGTTTTGAAGGATTTTTTTTTTTCATTTTCATTTTTGTCTTTAACTATTAACTGATTGAATGCTGATTTAGTCTTGCTGGATTTTAATGTGATTTTTTTGCATCTTTTACTGCTTTTTTAAAAAAAAATATGAATCACTTTTGCTTTCCTTGTATGAAAGTCAACGGTGATTTGCTGGGTAGTGAAAGGGATCTGTTTGATTTATATTTACATTGGATTTTTACTACAAGAATTTTGTATTTTACTAATTTTTAAAAGCTCTGGTCTTATTTTTTTTATGTCTGATGGGAATCTCCCCAGTTTTTTCTATTCGTTTTTTTATTATGGGAAATATTATCTCAATGTTCTGTGCGATTATTCTGTTATGATACATCTACTTCCCCTGTCTTTGAAATAAATTATTTATCTTTGGTCATGAAAGCTCAGCTTCAGGAGAATTTTAGACTATATTAAAAATGCAAAGAATTCATCAATTTAAGGATAAATCCCTTTGGGAAAATGCTTTTCAATTTAGAGCTCAAATTGAAAACCTAGACAAATATTGATAAAATAATAATGGTTTTAAATCAAGTCCAAGAGGACGCTCAGATACAACAACAGCTAAACCAGACTTACAATTGGATGGATTAGAATCCAGAGGTGAGTTTCTGCCACTTTGCCCCGGATCAGGCAAACTGGTAGGGGCAGTGGTGGGAGGCTCCGCCCACCTGCCCGGACGCTTTTGTGCATGCGCAGATGTTTCTGTGCATGCAGTGCTGTGTGCACGCACTTGCGGACCCATAGTAAAATCAATTGAAACCCACTACTGTTGGAATCTAATATGTTGCTGCCAGATTTGAAGGAGAGGGAGTCTGGCGTGAAAACTGCAGTCTTGTTGGAGAAGGTTGTAAAAGAGCAAGGATTCTAAAAAAAAATTAGAGACGACAGAATTGATGAGTGATAGACTAGGCTGTTTTAAGAAGATTGATGGAGATTGGGGAATGGACTTGGAATATCCAATCATAAAAAGAATTGTCAAGAGATAACTGTATTTCAACTTTTGTCAAACAAAAGTGCTACAAAGATATGTACTACAGAGATTTATGACTTTGGGAATGAGATCCAACTGGGAAAGATCTCAGTTTAAATTTTAAGAAAAAACTGTATCATTGATTGATCATTAAGAATCAATCAAGAATATTTTATTCTGGATAGATCAGAGATAACGATTGTGGTGATTTATGGTAAACCACAAACCTTCCACAAGTAAAATACAATAATAGATAATTATAGTGGTATTTCAAGTTTAACTTTGCTGTTGGTTTTACCTATGCACTCTGATATATATTTGTGTTACAACCCCTGGTATGCCCAAAAATAGGAGGGAGCTCACTACTCCAACACAAATACAACACACTCACACACACGTGTGTGTGTGTGTGTGTGTGTTGTGTTTGTGCTGATAAATAAATAAAGGGAGATTAGTATAGATCTATTTCAAGCTATTTAGCTCTCATCAGCTAGCCATACCCTTACTGGGAATCGAACCAGGGCTGTATTGTAGGCAGATGTAATTGCCACTAAGCCACAAATGCCAGATGAGAGCTAAATAGCTTGAAATAGATCTATACTAGTCTTCCTTTATTTATTTATCAGCACAAACACAACACAAATATAAAAAGGCAACATTAAAAATAAAAATATGGTTTTCTGCCTGGATGGTCCTCTGTGATGAGCCGAATGACAGAAAGGGGGAGTAGTGAGCTCCCTCCCATATTTGGGCATACCAGGGGTTGTAACACACATACATACATACATACATACATACATACATACATACATACATACATATATATAGTAGATTGATAGAAGGTCAAAGTGATTTGGGACACAATTTATCAAGTTGTAAAATTTGATAAACTGTGGGCCTGTTTTGCAAAAGGGGAAGCTATTATTTTTGAAACTTATTTATCAGTATTCAACTAGGGAGGACAATTTTAATGCACATTTTCCCTATGTCTTGCTCAGTTTTATTTTTGTATTTTCCCCTATTTTGGGAGTTTGTATTTTAACATGAATACAATAAAAATGAAAAAAAAAAAAGAATACATTGCTGATTTAACTTAACGTGGGTAATTCATATGTCTGAGGGGGATGCTTTAGCAACAGGACACGAATATAGCACCCTTTTCATATATTATTTTTTCCACAAAGCTTGATATAAAGATCATGGACACTAGTTACTAATACTCTAACCAAAGCCAGGGATAAAATCATTAGCAACTGGGAGGGTGAAGAGGAAGGAAATGATAACCCATGTATGATGATGTCACTCCATGAACATTGTGATGGGGTAAATCATGGCATCTGCATAAAGGTATCAGCTTATTTTACATAGAATAGTAATCCATTGTTGGAAACCACTGTTGCTCAGTTTAGATAGCAGTCCTGGCTAAGTTTAGCACTTGGAGTAACTTGCTTGAAGGGTACCACACATCCACCAAGGAACACTTTGGTGAGGATGAAATCAGTCATTTTGTGGCATAGATGTTTTAGCCTTGAAATATGTTTCCCTTTTTAGTGTTCTGTTCTTCAACTATTGGATGGAAGAGGAGTTTAGAACAACCCTCTTGTTCCCTTGGTTTTATAACAAGACAGTAGACACATTTTCCCATCATTTCTTTCTGGTCCTTATATGCCTTCTGTGCCCCTCCGAAATTGAGAGAAGAAAAAGTTCAATGTGAAAATATATCTTGGATTCAAAAGGCAAAAAAGGAATGTTAGATTACTTGATTTACTGGAAGGGATTCACAGACATTAAGAGATCTTGGGAAGCAACTGAAAATGCTTATGTACCTCATTATTTTTGCCATCTCCACTGTCAATAGCTACCAGGGGTGGGATTCTCACTGGTTCTGGCAAACTGGATGTTAAGTTTACATCCGGTTCGCCAAACCAGTAGTTGCAAGGACTGGCTGACCCCACCCGCCCCACCCCGCCACGCCCCTCTTCTCCCAGGAGTCTCCACGCAGCCTGTTCATCATGCCAGGTAAGTGCAGGGCCTGGATGGAGGCTCTGAGAGGGTGAAAAATGGGCCTACCGGAAGTACCAGAAGTTCAAAAATGGGCCGAGGGCCTCCGGAGCCTGGGGGAGGCCATTTTTGCCCTCCTGGAGGCTCAGGGGAGCCTCTGGAGTCTGGAGAGAGTGAAAATCCTCCTGCCATGGTGCAGAAGACCAAATAGTCCATGCCCACCAGGACCATGCCCACCCAGCCACCGGGCAGAGAACCGGTTCCTAACATTTTTCAATCCCACCCCTGATAGCTACCCAAGTTCAATCCTCCTCTTAACTGGTCAACTTCCTGAACTTCCTCTAATCTCCTCAGATTCTGAAGGCAAGGGCATTCAGATTGGGTCATGGAAGAAATTCACCCACCTCCAACCCTTTGCTGAATCCTGGGGGATGAGCTTTGCTTTGCATAGCATGTCTGGCCAGGAAATTGTGGCACCGGAATCTCCTCTGCAGTCTCTTCCTTGAAAAAATGGAAATCTTTCCATATCTTTGACTGTTTTGGAAAGGAGAAGATTGGAATGGTTCTTATTCATAGGTTCCTCTTGAGGGGAGTACATTTTACTTTTTTAATCCACCAAGGAAGAGAATGAATGAAAGACTAACACATTTATTTTATTTATTTTTATTTGTTTATTTAGTTTGTTGAACATGTACAAGATAGCAGGTATAAGTATAAACATGGACATGAACAAGGAAATGAGTACAAATAAATGGAGACAGTGGGACCATCACGGTAGGCACACTGGTATGATTATGCATGCCCCCTTACAGACCTCTTAGGAATGGTGTGAGATCCACGGTAGACAGTTTAAGGTTAAAGCTATGGGGGTTAGAGGAAATAACAACAGAGTCAGGTAGAGCATTCCAGGTATTGACCACTCTGTTGCTGAAGTCGTATTTTCTGCAATCGAGTTTGGAGCAGTTTACCTTGAGTTTGTATCTATTGTTTGCCCATGTATTATTGCAGTTGAAGCTGAAGTAGTTATTGACAGGTAGGATGTTGTAGCAGACAATTTTGTGTACTAAGTTTAGGTCAGACTGTAGGTGACATAGTTCAAGATTGTCCAAGCCAGTGGTAGGTTGCTATTTTTTTTTACTACCAATTTGCTCATGCACATGTGTGACACTTCTGTGCATGCACAGAAGCATCCGGGCAAGTGGGTAGAGCCTCCCGCTGCCATTGCTACTAGTTCACCCGATCTGGGCCAAACCGGGAGCAATCCACCTCTGGTCCAAGCCCAAAATTTCAAGCCTGGTGGCATAAGGTATTCTATTGTGATATTCTATTGCAATCTTCCCATTCTCTTCTTTTCTGATCTTCCCATATCTTTGACTGTTTTGGAAAGGAAAAGTTTGGAATGGTTCTTATTCACAGATTCATCTTGAGGGGAATACATTTTACTTTTTTAATCCACCAAGGAAGAGAATGAATGGAAGACTAATAAATGATAGCCCTTCTCTAGCTTGTGCCATAAGAAAGAACAGGGGGGGGGGGGAAGCACTAGAGTTATCTGGGTAGGAGGGCAAGAAAGGAGAGGTCTTGAAAAAGAAGTTGGTATAAAAGTTACTTCTCAGATGGACAACATCAACTGTTACCAAAACAGTTTGTATGGAAACTATGGAAACTATATGTCCAGGTTAAAAAAAATACTTTGTCTTTATGTAGAACAGGTGGGGGAAAGAGATGCAAGAAAGTAAACATTCATTATAATACAAGTAGAGCTCAGATTTGGCATTCTATGATAATGGATTCATACTTATGTGAGTCTTTGGATCTTAAGAAATAAACTCTTGCTGTGTTTTGCTTTCTCAGTAGGCAGACATTAACTAAACATGTTCTGTATGTCAGAGTTTAACTATCTAGGGTGCTTTCTAATTTTAGTGTCTATGATCCAGATTAGCTGCTGTAAGACATTAATAGTCTTGTGCATTTAGAAACAGTTATATTATAGCCCTTCTACAAATTGCCACACTAAAGGGGTTTTCCCCCCTCCCATTTCACTACCTTTAGTATTCTCATTTGAAGTTTCTTATGCAGAGTCTAGGAGTTTAATTAGAGAAGGGGAAAATTCCTGTCTAGCTAGTGTTAATTACATAGGAGGAAACAGACAAATGTCTTTTACTCATAGAATTACGGCATCGGTTTCAATTAATCAACTATAATACAAAGGGGGAAAATCACATCGTCAATACTCAGGACCATCCAGATCCAAAAGAAGTACCTACTATTGCATTATGGTAATAGCGCTTAAATTTGATCTCAAACCCCCTCTTTGCACAAAATCTAATGGCCATCATGTATTTCCACCCCAGTGGTCTGCAAACTATTTTTATGGCAGTTTCACAACTCAGTATAACCTTTGATTTATACAGGATAGCAGCTTAAATGACTTCATGGTAGCTAGGAATTCTTTAGGAATAATAATCAGTGGAACAGCTTGCCTCCAGAAGTTGTGAATGCCCCAACACTGGAAGACTTTAAGAAGATGTTGGATAGCCATCTGTCTGAAACAGTATAGAGTTTCCTGCCTAGGCAGAGGGTTGGACTAGAAGACCTCCAAGGTCCCTTCCAACTCTACCATTGTATTAATATCATAGATTTTTTTTGTCGGTGGTCTGTGGTTATCATGACCTTATGCATATGTATAAGTCAATATACAGAGCCCACAGGAAACAATACTGACAAGAAGCAGCCCCTGTAGCAACTGCAATGGCATCAAAAAAACATGCACAGTGACATCCCACATAATGGCTGTCATGATGTATTTGTTTCTCAAGTTCTGGTGCAAGTTCCAAAATTTGAATATTTGCATAACATCATCACCTGCTTTTGATCCTTTGCCCTACCCATAACCAGTGGTGGGTTGCAAGGGGTAGGCCCCGGTACAGGCGTACCGGAGCCAGCCCGGAGCACCAGATACTGTTCCGGCATGGTGCCCCCGCCCACCCTAGCTTCTTACTGTCCTTTTACATCTTCAACGCTTCAGCTGGAGCATCGCATGTGCATCCACATGGATGCCAGCAAGCCCATTCCAACCGTACCAGTTGGAACGGAATCCGCAACCCACCACTGCCCATAACCCTCACTATTCTGAAAGTTGCTTAGAGAATAACATAAGCAGTTCAAGGTAACATTCATTAACCTGTGTATTTCATGGATAGATAAATAAAGCCTAATCCAGTTTTTCAGGCAGGCCTAGATATTCTGGAATCTTAATTCAATGCAGTGAAAGATCATGCCTGAAGTTCAAAGAATGTTGAATAGGAGTCCCATCCCCATACAAACCATCACTTACAATCACTGCCTGCTTTGGTCAGCTGGCAATATAACCTTCAGTTAATTGGAGGAAGAGAGGAGCAGAGTAAAAGAAATCACATCCTTTCCACAAAGAAGGCACTCCCTCCACATACAGTTTGTTGTTAGTTACGAAGTTGTATCTGACCCATGGACAACATTCTTCCAGGCCTTCCTGTTCTCTACCATCCTCTGGAGTCCATTTAAGCTCAAGCCGACTGCTCCGATGACTCCATCCAGCCACTTCATTCTTGTCGTCCCCTTCTTCTTTTGCCCTCAATCTTTGCCAGCATGAGGCTCTTCTCCAGTGAGTCCTTCCTTCTCATTAGGTGACCAAAGCATTTGAGTTTCATCTTCAGGCTCTGACCTTCTAAAGAGCAGTCAGGGTTGATCTCCTCTAGGACTGACCAGTTTGATTGCCCTGCAGTCCAAGGGACTCGCAGGAGTCTTTTCCAGCAGGCATCTGCATAAGTAGAGGCACTAATTGCTCTGGAAAACACTGTGTTTTTTTATGGATGTATGTCCCTCACAAGTGCCTTTGTCAAGTTCCATTTGACTCTTTCCATCCCGCTTGATATTGGTTCTTTGATTTTGTACACATTATTTAAACATACAAATATTTATGAGTAGTTTTCTCATTGTTGTTGTGTTGTTATTGATGTTCACTTTTATCCATTGCATCTTTTAGGGGAGATTTTTTTTTAATATGCTTACTTTCAGTGGTGGGATCCTACCAATTTAACAACTGGTTCGGTGATCACACTCTTTGAGAAAACCT
The DNA here is from genome assembly GCF_964273705.1 of Natrix helvetica. Lineage (NCBI taxonomy): Eukaryota > Metazoa > Chordata > Lepidosauria > Squamata > Natricidae > Natrix > Natrix helvetica. The sequence continues at coordinate 68,304,989 of NC_138553.1, forward strand.
ACCTTCCGCATTACTGCTGGGGAGGAAAACAGATGAGGTGCAGCAATCCACTCTGCCACGCGACTCAGATGAGAGGATATAGATCAGTCAAAAGCAAGGGGCCAGTTGATAGTTGGAGCGAACCGGTTCACTCCCAGATGATCCTCAGAGTTCCCGGTTCGCTCGAACCGGTCTGAACTAGTAGAATCCCACCCCTGCCTACTTTCATGGAAACTGGAGTTGCAAACTGCTCTATAAAGTCTGGAAAATTGCACAACAGGAAGGCTTTTAAATCCACAGTCATTTGGAAGACAAGGTTAGGGTTAACATATATCAAAATATGAATCGATTGTCTTTTCTTTCCCTGCTGCACATCATGTATACAGAAAATTGTTCCTTAAAGCAATGTTCATATTTGAAACCCCTCTTCTGAACTTTTTTTTTAAGTTCTGCATGGCTCCTTGGAGTATATTACTCATAGTTTGAGAGAAGAATGTAATGTAATGACAAATGAGTACTCTTGTCACTTGCTTGGTAAATTGAGTTCTGTTCAGCATTGTGAAAACAGAAAGAACAGACTAGGAAAGAGAACATCAAGACCTGAAATTCAGACTTTGATCCTTTTCTTTAATGCTAACCAAGAACACGATGACATTTTGTAAAGGGCCTGGAAGTTTTAAAAACATAATTCTTCCATGTACAACATGGTATTGTAAAATGATGCTTTTTTCCTCCTCTCCAAACAATGGACAAGAACATAAAGATCAATGTTTTACGGCATACATATGTATACATACAGGTTTATAATGCCTCTGATCACTTACTCTAGAGTAGTTGGATTGAAATCCATGCAACAGACAATTAATTAATAGTGTAGCCACCTTAAACCTAGCATCCTCCAGATGTAGTGGATTATAATGCCTTGGTAAGGCCACCCTTGGAATACTGCATTCAGTTTTGGTCTCCACGATGTAGAAAAGATGTGGAGACTCTAGAAAGAATGCAGTGAAGAGCAACAAAGATGATTAGGGGACTGGAGACTAAAACATATGAGGAACGGTTGCAGGAACTCGGTATGTCTAGTTCAATGAAAAGAAGGACTAGGGGAGACATGATAGCAGTGTTCCAATATCTCAGGGGTTGCCACAAAGAAGAGGGAGTCAAACTATTTTCCAAGGCACCTGAGGGTAGAACAAGAAGCAATGGGTGGAAACTAATCAAGGAGAGAAGCAACTTAGAACTGAGGAGAAACTTCCTGACAGTTAGAACAATTAATCAGTGGAACAGCTTGCCTCCAGAAGTTGTGAATGCCCCAACACTGGAAGTCTTTAAGAAGATGTTGGATAGCCATTTGTCTGAAGTGGTGTAGGGTTTTCTGCCTAGGCAGGGGGTTGGACTAGAAGACCTCCAAGGTCCCTTCCAACTCTGCTATTGTATTGTATAGTGTCCCTCCCTTCCTGTTAGGATCTTCAGGAGCTGTATTTGGTTTAATCATCTCTTAGATATTGTAAAGCACCCCTGGCACTGTACTAGATTTATTGAGTTTCTTGTCAAGGGTATAGTTAATAAATTTAAGATCTGCTTAATTAATTAAGAGTAGATTTGATAACCAAGGTAGATTTGAATGATATATTCATTTCCAAGGTTATTGTCACTTAATTCAGCATAGTAGGCTCCAGGAGAGGCTAACCAGCAGCCAGCTATACAAGCACTGCTGGCATAGCCAAATACTAATAATCGGAGGTAGCCAAACAAATAAAAATGAGAGTGCTTTTAGCTGTAGGGTTTTTTTTTTTTTTGAGATTTCTAAATTTAAAAATTGGAGTAAGGTCCTTTTTGCACTGTTTTTCTTATCACTTCTGTGTGTGTGTGTGTGTGTGTGTGTGTGTGTGTGTGTATGTGTCTGTCTGTCTGTACCTATGTACCAGTGGTGAAGTTCATTTTTTTTTTTACTACCGTTCTGCAAAATCTGGTGGCATTTGCTGGTTCTTCGAACTGCGCAATATTTCCGCTACTGGTTCTCCAGAACCTGTCAGAACCTGCTGGATTTCACCCCTGCTATGTACCTATCAGTGGTAGGTTGCAAATCCCGTTCTAACCGGTACAGTTGGAACGGGGCTGGTGGCATCCTCATGGACACGCGCAGCATGTACGCACACGTGCGGAGTGCGTGCATGTGTCTTAGCACCTCTGCGACACTCCACAATGCTCCAGCTGCTCCGCGGAGTGTCGTGCAGGCGCTGTATGCGCCATGTGCCTGCGCGGAAGCTCAGAAGCCTTTAAACACTGGTAAGGAGCTCGGGCGGGCGGGTGGGCCCTCCGGAACACCGTACCAGAATGGTATCCGGTGCTCTGGGCTGGCTCCGGTACACCCATACCAGGGCATACCGCCTGCAACCCACCGCTGGTACCTATGTACTTATGTACCTATGTATGTATTAATGTTCAATCCGTAGCAACTGGACTAGCCCCTGCAGTTTTCTTGACAAGATTTCATGGGTGTTTATTATTGCCTCCTTTTGAAGGCTGAGAAGAATGAGAGTGGGAGGCAGGGAAGCAAGGAGATGTTGTGGCCCACCAGTGGCCAGCAGAGCTGGCAGCAGAGTCAGACAATGAGAAGGTTGGGGAGGAGCATGGGCCAATCCTGGAGACTGAGGAAGGCTCTGACTAGGGGTCTGCATTGGAGGCAGGGACAGGGCTGAGGCTGTCTGGCAGTGATCAGATGCCTATGGAGCTAGACAGCAGCGAGGCAGAGGAACAGCTGGAGCCTGTTCCCAGTGTGCACATGCGCAGAGCTGCCAGAAAAGAATAACTCAGAAATCAGGGTAGATTTGGGAGTAAAGTCACAGGTGGAAGGTGATTGGCGCCTCCCACATGACATAAAAGAGGAGTGAAAGGGGAGTGGGCTTTTGCAGGAAACAATTTGTTCATTTGGTTGTTAGATTCATTTCAGGAGTGTGACAATCTATCCATGAATCTCAGAGACCCTGTGCCCAATCTTTTCTTGCACAGTACCTCATTTGGAAAATATTTACATGGCAGCTTTCCAAGGTAGATAAGATCTGTAGTCATAAATATTCCTTTCAAAGACTGTTTGCCAGGCCTTGCTGAATGTGAATGAGAGGAATTCACATTTGTTTATTAAAAGGAGTTTTGTTGGGAGCAGGATTCTGCCTCGTGCTTTTTGGGGAAGCTTAGGTCAGAACAGGAGGGAGGGACAGAAAGAGACTGACTGACTCAAAGTAACCCAGCTGGCCTTATGCCTAAAGCAGAACTAGAATTCATGGCCTTCTGGCTTCTCATTTTAACCATTACATCAAACTGGCTTCTTCTATATTGCTTCCATAGTTACGTGAAAAAATGATATCAGGATTTTTCAAAAATGAATCCTTAATGATAACTAACAGAGGTTTGGCAGGCCAAAGTTCTTTGAAAGCTCCACTATTTTCATCTCATCCTGCCCAAAAATGAAGCAGCTTTAAGGCATTTTCAAGTTTCCTTGTTTACAGCTTCTAGATACATCTTTGTTTGACTTAAGCACTGAAATTTCAAAGTGACTGAAATTGAAATGGGGCTTCTAAAGGGCCAAGGGTCAGAAAAGTCAAGATAAGCTTCTTTTTCCAGCCATAAAAATAATATAATCCTCGAAGTACTCAAAAACATCCAGTCTCTATTTCCTTCCTGTGTTTCAAAACAAGTGAAGTCTTAAGGAAGGGAACATTTTAGGAGCGGGGACAGAATGGGGAATAGTTTCCCCATTATTTCCACCCTCAGTTTTGTTTTTCTAACCCACAGATTGCAAGCATTGAAACAAAAAGTTGGCGCTATTTTCTTTTTCAAATCATCAGTGAAATCGCAGGCACAACAACAACTCCCTCCTCTTCCCCCCAAATGATCTCTAGAAATTTTGCATCAGGAAAACTTTTCTACACATGATGATTATAATTTATATACTGAGGACAAATAGTACTCACAAGAACAGCCTGCATTTCTGTCTCTTGTGTGAAATAATAATAAGGATTCGCTCTCTTCTTAGCTTAGCTCTCGTTCACTTTGGGGAAGATTGATGGCTCTTTTTCTTCTTCTCTTCTTTGCCTGACTAGTCTTGAAATACAGTGGGAGTGCATTGGAGTGGACAGCAGTCTATTCCTTTCAATATTAGATTGGAAATAAGGCATTGATGGCCCAGCTTGCTGGAGAGAATAGAGCCATTCTGAAACTTTGGGAAATCCTCTGCCCAACCCTGCTAGTTTACTCATGGGATTCATAATTGAACGGAGATATTATGAGGGAAGCCTCTTGTGCTTCTTTATTGAACAACAAGCTGATAACCAGGAATAGCATGGGTATATATTTATCTTGTATTAGTATCTTGTATTGCATTGTCAAGAACATATATGAATTATGTCCCCAAATCCAAGGAGTCAAAATTCTATAGCAAGGAAAATGTTTTAACAATCCACAGATGACATATAATTGCTGGATAATTTATTCTGCAATATAATTTTTTTTAAAAAAATCCCAAATTATTATCCTAATATTGAGTTAATTGCAAATAGTCATTAGCAACTAACATATTTGTGCTACACCGTAATGATGGCAATTACCAGAAAAGAGAGCAATATAGCTGTTTATTGTTCCATCTGTTAAGTATGACGGTTAAAATGTTATAAGTATCATCTTTATTGTCACTGTACTTAAATACAACGAAATTGGTTTCTCACATAACCTACTATTTCATTTGGGGAAGCATGTTATTTTTAAGTCCTCTTGTAGAATTCTGTTTGGTATCCATGGGTGGTGATAACAATAGGCTATTATAAATGTCTGAAACCTGGCATTCGACTAATAATCTAATAATGGAGAACCATTTGCCTGGGATGATATAAGGAGACTCCTGTCATGGGCAGGAGATGGATTAGAAGATGTCCAAGGTCTCTTGAAGTCATATGATTCTATATGGCAGGAGACTGGGGAAAGTTCTCTCTGCTTTCAGGGAAAATGATCTCAGTGTTTAGTTGATTCCACATCCCAGAGGTGGTATTCAGCCGGTTCAGACCGGTTCACCCGTAGTGGACATCGTGGGTGGTCTTGCCTACCCACCCTTGCTCTAAGCTGTCCTATTTAGGCACATTTTTGAGGCTAGGTGAATGTGTGGAAGGCATGTGTGTGAGCAAAGTGCATGCGCAGAAGGTGCATGCCTAGAAGGGGCGCGCACAGGACAAACCGGTGGTAACAAAATGTGAAACCCACCACTGCACAAAGTGGTTCTGCCTCAAAGTCTGATCATCATAGTTTCAGGGTCTCTGCCCAGCGTTTCTACATCTACAGTAAAAACTGTCTAAAAGCTGCTATGTGAACTGGACTGAATAAATTTCTGAGTGCATCTCAAGGTGCAATTTTTCACCTTTAAAGCCCCGCACAACATGGATCAGATTACCTGTGGGACAGGCTCTCCCTGATGCTTTCTGTCCATCCCATCAGTTTTATCACAGTGACCATGCTCCAGTTCCCTGGAGGGAAAGCAGTGTCACTTAGTCTGACATAATATCTGTCCTATGGAACAGTCTCCCTTTTGAGATACAGATGGCTCTAACTCTTTGTCAGGGGTCCAAGTAATAGATCCATAGGAGGGAGGTTCCTCAAAGAATAGCTTTATTGGAAATATCATGTTGGCACCCAACTCTGAAGGGTTTCTCGGTTTTCACCTAATTAAAAGTGAAAGTGTCAGGTACTGAGGATTTAATAGCAGCCCAGCTGATGTAAGGTTGTAATCTGTAAGATGATGCAATGTAATGTGGCTGATGCAATGAAGCTGATTCATTGCAGCTATGGTATAACTCTTTAGAGACTCTGATGGGAGGTCCACACAAGTCTATATATATATAGGTGGTCATTAGAGGGCATTTCTCCCTCTCATTGTGTATTTCATTTCTCTCCTTGTGTTCGTAGCTGTGAAGGGATTTTATTTATCATGTTTATGTCTATATATAGTTCTGTATATATAAACCATTGTTAATTATATAAAGGCTCTGTGTGCCGTATGCTGTGTTTTTGCTCCTGGATTTATCTCACAATACTGGTCACACTGCTAAAACTCTGACAAAAAGTTTTTCTGTCAATCCCAAACAATCAGTCACATGGCCCAAACAAGGCAGTGTCTGCTGGTCTAGTGACATCACTTCTCCTTCCTCCAGCCAGGTGTGAGAATATCCTTGGGTCCCAAGAGAAAATATTTTATTTTGACTACACAACCTCAGCTATCTTTAATCCCCACCTCCCTATCCCTCAGCTATGATGTGGCAGCACTGAAGCTCCAAGATGGCTTCAGCTGGGCCAGCTTCAGGGTTGACATTATTGACTTTTTACTGAATATCTACTTTTTCTCCAGCTGGCTTTTTACTCACTGGAAGTCTGGTATGGGTATATGTGATAAATGGGAAGTGATATCTTAGCAGGGCTTCATTTTGGTATCAATGGCATGTCATTTTTGTTATTATTGTTTGGAACCCAAAGTTTCTTTGGATAGATGGCCATATAAATTGGATGGATTGGAGAGCGAAAGAGAAAAAGGAAGGGAAACAGAGACAGATACATGAAAATCAAATGGGTATCGTTCAGGTTATTAGCAAATGATGAAACGGCATGCGTATACAAGTCCTCGTGTATTTACCAACATAGGAATGGATACTTTTAGGTTTAAGATATATACAGTAAGATTTGCTTTTTAAATGGAACCAGTTTTACATTGCAAAAGCTCCATGCTGATAGACAGTCCCTGCCTTCATGAAAACATAATTTGAGGGTTGGCGGTAAACTTAATGAATGAGGGATTCTCAGTGTTAAACATTATTGACTGACAACTTAATTATAATTCAGTTTGTAGAGTACGTTTCCTGAATCCCGAGTGGAACAGAGCATAGTGTGATGTCTTTTGCTGCCACAAGCCTTTCTAACCCTCTCCCAGTTGTGAGAGTACTTTTTAATAACACCCAGCATAATGATGGAATAATTTGCAGCAAAGAAGGAAAACACACCCACAGTATTGAAGAGTTATTTTTAAATGGATCCAAAGTGTTTCAACACGGTCTAAAAATACTTCATTTTTGCATGCGGCTTTAAATCCACAGTCTAGAAATGGATCCCTCTTAAAGCAGGAGGTCAATGCTGCTGGCTAAGCAGAGCTGTTCTGGAAAGGAAGCATGCCACAAAGTAGGGGGAGACGGCTTTTCATTTTTCATAGAAATGTCAAGGTGGTGTTCTAATTATTCAGTGATAATGTCTCAAAATCTATGCCTGTCAACTGGAGGAGCATTCTTTCGACATTTTTAATCCATATAGTTTTTAGGGCAAAGATGTAGATGGGATAAGGTAAAGGTTCCCCTTCCACATATGTGCTAGTAATTTCCGGCTCTAGGGGGCAGTGCTCATTTCCGTTTCAAAGCCGAAGAGCCAATGCTGTCCAAAGATGTCTCCGTGGTCATGTGGTCAGCATGACTAAACACCGAACGAGCATGCAACACTGTTACCTTCCCACCAAAGATGGTCCCTATTTTTCTACTTGCATTTTTGCGTGCTTTTAAACTGCTAGGTTGGCAGAAGCTGGGACAAGTAACGGGCGCTCACTCCATTATGTGACACTAGGGATTCGAACCGCCAAATTGCTGACCTTTCTGATCAACAAGCCCAGAGTCTTAGTCACTGAGCCACTGCATCCCTGTAGATGGGATAGGATGGAGGGATAAAATCATCCTATTTTCTAGTCTCAATTCTTGAGCAATGAGAAACAAATACATATGTTAAATATTTTATACGTAGGTGAAATGTCATTATAAATGTAATTATAAACACAACTCAACAACCTGTGTTCTATGGTTGTCACAAAAAACGGATAAGAGAAGAATGGAAGGCAGCAAGAAAACCTATTATTTGTGCATTGCTACAACCCATGACTGTTTGAAAGACTGTCGCGACTAAGGTTAAGTAAATCTGTTTATTGAACTGTTGAGTACATGTCATTCTTCTCATTACCTGCACATTAAGGCTTCTCTTTTATCCCCATCAGAATAAGAGCCCCAACAAAAGTGTTCATTGAAATGTAGTGCTTAGTGAGGTCTGCCATGGTAACGCAGACAGTGTTTAGTTTTAAAAAATAAATAAAATAAAACATTGTGGGTTCATACTCCCTTTTGCGTTTACAACCAACTCTGCTTTTGTTTTTGTTTTTTTCAGAACTGCTTTACATTTTGTGGGAAATATAAAAAGGTAAAGGTTCCCCTCGCTCATATGTGCCAATCATTTCTGACCTTAGGGGGCAGTGCTCATCTCTGTTTCAAAGCCGAAGAGCCAGCATTATCCAAAGACATCTCCATGGTCATGTGGCTGGCACGACTAAATGTCAAAGGCGCATGAAACATTCCCACCAAAGGTGGTCCCTATTTTTTCTACTTGCATTTTTACATGTTTTCGAACTGCTGGGTTGGCAGAAGCTAGGACAAGTGACGGGAGCTCACTCCGTTACAAGGCGCTAGGGATTTGAACCGCCGAACTGCCGACTTTTCTGACCGACATGCTCAGCGTCTTAGCCACTGAGCCACCATGTAAAGGTATAAAGGTGTGCTAAAGATTTAATACACCCTGTGCCTATTTTTATGGTATAATGTTGAAAATTCTATAAGGAGAGTAATGTGTAAATGGTAAGTATAGGTAGCAAATATTTTTAATATATTTCAGAAATATATCTGATACCCATGGTAGAACTTGGTAGGTTAGTTTTTGCTAAATTAGCACCTTCTAGATGTCTTGGAAATTTCAGGAAATGTAAAATTTGTTTATCTAAAGGGTGAGATATTGAAAAAGTTTGGCTGAGATCTTTCTTTTGTATTACACGTGGTCCTTGACTTATGACCAGTTGTTTAGAGATTGTTCAAGTTACAAACCAAGTCCCAAACTCAACTCATTCCCCCTCTGCATGGTCACATGACCGCTTTTTGAGCCCTCAGCAACTGGCAGGATTTACATCCATTTACAATGCCCTGCAGTCGTGTTACAGTGGTTTATGGTGTTTTTGTTGGGAAACCAGCCTAGAGCGAATAATGGGTTTACTTAATAATTGTAATGTTTGCTTTACAACATATTTTGCATGACAATCATAGTAGTCAGTTAATGACCACTGCAAACATAAAAATGATTTTGTAAAAATTGGGTTGGTCATGTAATAACTAACTTTACAACAGAGGTGGGTTGCTACCGGTTCGCACCGGTTCAGGCGAACCGGTAGTGGAAATTGCAACTGGGTCACCGAACCGGTAGAGATGGCAGTCTCACCACACCCCTGAACTGGTTCCCCAGTCGGCCCAGCATGTTTTCTTGACATTTTTAATGTTTTGAGCATGCGCAGAGCTTTTTAGAGGCAACTGCGCGCACAGAACCGGCAGTAACGCCACCCTTTCCTTACAACCATCATGACTTACAACATTAATTGCTAAGATCAATTACACTTGTAATTTGAGGTTTACCAGTAATAAAAAAAAAATTGGATCCTACCACTGATCCATGGGATAGCAAAGTCAAATGTTGTTTTAAACCTTCATAAAAATTAAAATGATTGAAATCTCATGAACTTCCTGTCCGTTCCCTGAACGATTTATAGGCTGCTAACCATTTTTAAAAAGGGTTTTATGTTATTTCTATATTGTCCAAGCATAATATATTGGGCAGCTTATTTTCACTTTTCCTTTGGTACCCTTAGCCAGGAATCATTTTGAGAAATCAATTTAGGAAGAGTATAATGTGCAGAGGAATTCAAAGGAAGATTGGTTGCCTTGCCAAAAAGAAATAATATTATCATTTGCCATTGAATTCAATTTCACAAAGTAGCAAGAGAAAGACGAACCATTTGCATTTAAATGAACGTTCGTTTAATATAATTCCTAGAAATATGCTGGCATTGGGACTTTGTTCTGTTTGAAAGAGACAATCATTATTCTACAATCATTATACACGCGATACATAGAATTTGGGAGAGAGACAGAGAGAGACTGAAAGGTTGTTAGCGAAGAAGGTAGTAAAAATGGCATATTGAGGGTTTTAATAAAGTCTTTTGGAATATTGTACAGTATGATTAAACATTATTATCATTCTCTGACAGTTAAAAGTGCAGCGTATAATGAAATATATGCTTCACCACATTGTATTTTAGTCATTAGCACTAAACTACATTTTAAAATGTATCCTTCCTTCTTTTCTACCCTCCAGTCTATGCTCCTTGGCTTTATACTAATAATATTTTGTCCCTTTGAATCAAGTCTTGACAACTGAAAGTTTCTTGGTAAGATTTTCGGAAGTGGTTTGCCCTTTCTTTCTTCTCAGTACTGAGAGTGAGGGACTAGGAAACTCAAGATATCCAGGAACCCCATCCCAAATGAAGGCTGCCTCGGGATCCTCAAAGCCATCCGAGCAAATCCTGGAGCTGCAATGGAACGTCTGGATTTTTCAGATGCCTGTTCGCCTTCCCAATTTTCTTCTGGTCCCCCATCCGAATATCAACCAGACCAGCCCCTGCTTTGCTTCCATGCCTAGAGAAGGTTGTAAAGTTAAGACAAGACAATTGTGGTGAAGCAGGACTTTGTCTGGGCATGTGACGCTGTCCAAGAACTTTTCCCAAGCCTTCTGATCCACCATGATGGAACCACTCGCTTGTTCAGAAGAAAACTTCCAAAGGTTTCCTAAAGAGATTCCTGCTGGCTCTCTTTGTCTTTTTTATTAAGTTTTTGAGTTTTATTAAATTTATATACTGCCCCCCTCTCCCCGCAGGGACTCGGGGCGGTGTACAGACAGTACATATAAAACAACAAAGCAGGAACAACAAAACATTAGACAACCAACATAAACATACGGTCTGTATAATGCCCGAACTCATTTCTAGTTAAAAACGATCTAAAACCAATTTAAAACCCCAGAATTTACAATACTAAAAAAGCCATCCAGGAAGGTCAGTAATAGATTGTACTTGTGATTACAATTAGGCCAGGCTGGCTAGTCGGAACAGGTGGGTCTTGAGTTTCTTACGGAAGGAGCGGAGATCAACAGTAGTGCTAATATCAGGGGGGAGTTCGTTCCAGAGGGTTGGGCCCATCACAGAGAAGGCCCTACTCCTGGGCACCGCCCGCCCGCATTGTCTAGTGGAGGGTACCCGGAGGAGACCCTCCCTGTGTGAGCGGATTGGTCATAGGGATGTATGGGGTAGAATGCGATCTCGCAAATAACTAGGTCCCGAGCCATGAAGCGCTTTGAAGATGACAATCAACACCTTGAAACGCACTCGAAAAGCCACAGGCAGCCAGTGCAGCTCACGCAGAAGTGGTGTTACATGGGAGTACCTGGTACTCCCCATAATTATCCGCGCGGCTGCATTCTGAACCAACTGGAGCCTTCGGGTGCATCTCAAGGGGAGCCCCATGTAGAGAGCATTGCAGTAATCAAGACGGGAAGTCACCAGGGCCTGAGTGACTGTGCGAAGGGCGTCCCGCTCTAGTAGGGGGCGCAATTGGCGCACCAGGCACACCTGGTGGAACGCCCTCCCAGCCACGGCCGTCACATGATCATCCAGCGACAGCCGGGAGTCTAGGAGGACGCCCAAATTGCGTGCCCTATCCACCGGGGGTAGTTGTTCCCCCCCCCCGATGGCCAGTGATGGAACAAACTGGCTAAAGCGGGGCGCCGGTTTCTTGTTGATGTCCTGGATGGGAGCACCCTATGAAACGTCTGGCGATGCTTGATAGGCATTAACAACCGATAACTCATCACATTTGGTAAAATACATTTTGAAATCAACCCCAACAGGCCCTTGGGCCACCCCCTCCACACCCAGTTCAAAATTTGCTTGATGGTGGAGCCCTTTGCAGAGTGACGGGCAACGTCACTGGACGAGACAGACCCAGTCTCAAGGCAGTCAATGAGGAGGATTGGCATCTCGGGGGTAGGGTCAGCGAGAAGTTCCGGCAGCGGGCAGCAGCTTAATGCGTCAGCATGCCCAAAGTGGAACCTGGTCGGTGGATGAGACAGTAGGAGTAGGCAGCTAAGAAGATGGTCCACCTGGACATGCGAGGTGATGCCACAAAGAAGAGGGAGTCAAACAATTCTCCGAAGCACCTGAGAGTAGGACAGGAAGCAATGGGTGGAGACTAATCAAGGAGAGAAGCAATTTAGAACTAAGGAGAAATTTCCTGACAGAACAATTAACAAGTGGAAGTTGTGAATGTTCCAACACTGGAAGTTTTTACAAAGATGTTGGATAACCCTTTGTCTGAAGTGGTGTAGGATTTCCTGCCTAGGCAGGGGGTTGGACTAGAAGACCTCAAAGGTCCCTTCCAACTCTGTTATTCTATTCTGTATCTATCTAGTCAGAAATAGCATGAATTAATTTCAGTAAAGCTTTTCCCTATGGGCAGAAGATGACAGTATGTTATCTCAGAGGACAGTTCTAAACTTTTCTATACTGAAATAAACCCCATTGTGATTTTTCCCCTCAATAAATTATTCCAGCAAGAGAGGTCAATATTACCTAATGTGGATAATGAAACGTCTGCAGGAAAATAAGCAATCTCAGGGAGTACCAAGGACCCTACCAGATATATGCTGCAAAATTCAAAATGACTACAAGATTATCTCAAGAAGAGAAAATCCTGATTCTTTACTGCGGTTGGTTAATTACCTGGATTTTTGTGGTCCAGATCTAATGATTCTACCAGTACAAATAATAATTTTCTATTCTGTAGGCTATTGTGTAGAAGAATAAGTAAAGATTGATTTGTGTGTTCCGGAAGAAGGGTTTAAGAGATTTAGAAATAGCAGTTAATAATAGAAATACCAGTAGCATTATAGTAGATATGGCTGTACTCTTCTTTTAAAATGCATGAACCTTTGGTCTCTTCATCACAAGAAGGATGCTCTACAGTAAACCATGGTTGTCTGTGGTCTTGGGAAAGTGTGATTGTACAAAAATAGCCATGTTTGGTTCTAAGGCTTCGATAATATCAGTTCCAGAATGTTCTGATTAAAAAAATAGAAAGTCACCACCTCATGGGGACTCCAAATGAGGCATTCCCTGTCCTTGTTGCAATCCCGATAAGGCTAATTTCACCATGACACAGTTTTTATATGGTTATGTAAATGGCACTAGCCTCTCTCTGTCAGCAAGACAGTAATTTTCCCCAGAGCTTTTCCTTTGTAAAACACCAGCTGTTTTATTCGTTTTCCTTTCCTTTCCTTTCCTTTTTCCTTTCTTTTCATTTTTCCTTTCCTTTCCTTTTTCCTTTCCTTTCCTTTTTCCTTTCCTTTTCTTTTTCAGTGAAGACTTTTTTTAGAAAAAATATTTTAAACACATAAACAAAACAAAAACATAGATTAAAACAACAAAAGAACAAAAAGTTCCATCATGTAGCATTTCCATATCGGTATGTCTTTACATTTGATGTTTTCCCTCTTATACATTCATATCTTACATTCATGGTTCCCTTATTCTTTACTTATTTATGTATACTATTCCATACTTATTTGTACTTAGCTGTTTGTATCAGAATATCATTTTACCTATATTATACTTTATGTTCTTACTATCATTTAGCTACTATATATTAACTATATCTTATCTTATCACTCCATCCTAACACTTCTACTGCTTTATTATGTTTATTCACTATTTTATGTTTCCTTATTTCTTATTTCTGTCCTCTAACCATTTATACCATTTGTTCAAAGTTAAATAACATTCCGATTCCTCCTTTCCTCGTATTTCTTTTGACAGTGTGTTCATCTCCACACATTCTAATTTTTTTCTTATCACCTCATCTTTCAGTGAAGACTTTTAATACGGTTAGAAATGGAGAATATGAAACCCATGAGAAATAAGCCTTTATATCTGTATTATTATAGTTGCTAGCATAGTCAGCCAGATGTTTTGACTGAATTTGGCATTTTAATCCACCTATGAAGTCCTTCCCAAGGAGCTGGGTAGGCAGATGTGGATGTTTGATTATGTTAAAGGTATTGTACCAGGATTTAAGCTCTTCCAAGTAAGCTACATTTTGCAATTGATTGAAGGTGATTTTGTCAATGCCAATGCTATTCAAGTAGTGCTCCTGTTGTTTTGAGATTGTACCCAAAGCATGCTAAGTACTATTGGTACTTCCTTTGCCCCCCTCCCCCATTTTTTTACCACACATGTTCTATTTCTATTTGCAGGTCTTTGCATAAGCTGCAATAACCTTTTTTAAACTTTAGCTCATAAGGCGGAAACTTTCCCTCTCTGGTGACAGGGAAATCATGCAAAATTGCCTTGATAAGTCTCAGCAGCTGGACAGAAAATCCAAAGACAACTGAAATCAAAAGCAGAAAAGATTATGCAGGCAGCCTATAAGGTGAGAGTGAAATGTTCTGTTCTTATAGTGACTGGTGTGGGATTCAATATGTTATTTCAGAATGCAAGATCCTATAGTAGTACTATAACCTTGTGACTACATAATTTCCACTGTGGTTTGTACAAATTAAAGCAGATAAAGACTTTATCTTATCTTAATAACCCTGCAATTACATTTAATGCACCTTTCCTATCTCAATCTTTACACCTAACTTTCCAGAAGTAGCAGTTTTCCAATACAGTTATTCTCTCCGTCTCAGTTATTTATGGACTCCCCATTTTCCTAGGGAGTTTTGAGAATGTTAAGCAGAAGAACAGAACTCTGGAGGTTCTTCCCCAGCCTCTAGGTTCTCTCTTTGTTTTTAAAAAGGACTCAAATTTTCTACCTCCATGAAGAAAGAACTAAGGTATCTTTCTGTGCCATAATGGCAACAGTATTCCAGCCTCATGTTAAGATTGTCTCTCTGCCTGACTATTCACCACATTAGCTGCCTGAATTGCAATTTGTGGTCTGTCCTTCACAACAAGCTTTTAAAGGAACTATTCCTAAGTTAAAAACACCTATCTATCTGTAAATTGTGAGGGACAGAAAGAAATGCAGTTTCCCCAAGTATAGAATTTAATTTTTAAAAACATTTTTTTTTTTTGGACTGTAGAATGCAGTGTGGTAAAAGTCCCTTCAGGCAGTTGGGAGCCATTTGGTCCTACTGAAATCTGTGGCTATCATTTTTATGTATCTTTGTTGAGTATGTTATATAGTCCACCCCTGGACTATAACATATAAAATAGGGTGAGTTGCTCCCAGTTTGGCCAAACCAGTGGTGGAATTCAGGCCTGGGATGTAGAACCAGCAGCGACCCAGGTCTGCCACACCCCCAAACTGGTTTCCTCTCTGGGCCACCACCATTTTGGTTTTTAGTGACTGCGCATGCACAGTTCACTGTAAATTGTTCTGCGCATGCACAAAGAACAATTTACATTGAACAGTGCACAGTGCACATGGGTTGCAAACCGGTAGTAAAACCAGCAGTAACCCACCCTTGATCCAGGGGTGTTAAACTCATGTCATCACGGTGGCATCACGTGACATATCAGGACTTTCCCCCCCTTCGTTAAACTGGGCGTGGCCAGCGCATGATGCATCTGCTAGAGTTGACAGCCCTGTTCTAGTCTTTGCATTTCTCCTGAGAAATATGTTTGATTGTATTCCAGAGACTGTGCACAGCTAGGCAAGAGGTTTATATAATGAAGATTATTTCCTAGTATGTGTCACAGAGCATATCTGAGTGTGTGGATTTTACTTTAATAATCCCGATCAGATTTGGAGCATTTTGAAATGTAAAATGACAATAGAGACAGACAGTAACTTAGTTGAAGCCAATTAGACAATTATTTCCCCCTTGTATTTGAGTTTCAGCTTTCGTTTCATTTAGCTTGTAGTAGAACACTATGAATAACAGGGTGAATAATTTGGGCAAACTACAAAGATAATGCTTTCCAAGATTATGGTTACCAGATAGCTGTACAGTCAAAGGAGGAACATAGACTATTGAAAAGGAAGACAAGTGGCCAGGGTGAAGGAGGACACATTGCATCCTCAATAAAAATTACAATCAACTGAAAAATGGAGCACTAAAACCAACAGGAACATGAAATTATTTTTCCAGCGTTAGAAATACTGGTTTTTCAGTGGTAGGAACAAGATAGATCTGGTTGGGAGATTTTTTAAAAAAACTTTACCTATGAAGGTCTTATCAATGTCAAGTGAGAGGGTATTAATTAAGGTCACAGAATTGAGCTTGTTAACTTGTGGTTAGCACTTATTAAGGAAGCACTGGGCCTTAGCGAAAAGTTGCACGGGAAGAGATAACTTATAAATACTCAAAAAGCAAGACAACAATTGATTTTAAGGCTATACCTGCTGGATGGAGGACATGAGCATAAAAATGAGGACCTGTCCTCTTTTGGCAGAATATCTGGTAATCCTGATCAAGATGCACTCAGGTTTAGAAAAGGCAATTGGGCAATTCTGGGAATGAATGAAAAGTAGGGTTACCACATTGACCACAATTGCCCTTAAACAATTCTGGGAATGCACAATATGAGACTGGACAAACTTCCACGTGCCAAATGAACTCAGTTCCCAGCATTCACCACCACTGGCTATGTTGCATTTTTGTTGGGCTATATTTGTGCAGTTATATACCAGCGTTTGCATTTTAGTACTGCATTTACTGAAAAGGTGATCTAGGTGGAACAGTTAGCTAAAGAAATGGGGTTGACATTTTCAACTGCTTTTCTCATATTTATTGATATGAAGACCCCACTACCATGGGTTAAAAACATCTCAGATAATGGTTAGATCTTTCAAAGATGCTCTAGCAGGGGTGTCAAACTAGCATCCATCCGCCAGATGCATCATGCACTGGCCACACCCACCTCAGCTCCATGAAGGGAAAAAAAATCACGAAACATCATGTGACAGCATGTTGTGGCCCACCAGTGGCCAGTGAAGCTGGCAGCAGATTCGGACAGTGAGGAGGCTGGGGAAGGCACTGATGAAGGCCCTTTGTCAGAGGTAGAGATGGGGCCAGTCCTGTCTGACAGTTATCACCTGCCTTCAGAATCAGACATCAGTGAGGCTGATGAACAGCTGGAGCCTGTTCCCAGTGTGGGCATGCATAGAGTTGCCAAATGAAGGGAAGAGATAAGGAACAAGGGTCGACTTGGGAGTAAGGCCACAGGTGGACAGAGAATGCCCCCTCCCATACGGAATAAAAGAGGAGTGAAAGGGGAGTGGAGTTTGCAGGAAACAATTAGTTCACTTAATTGGTTCGTGACTCTCCGAGACTTCTTGCTAAATTTTGCAAATATCAGCCTGGCAGCTCTCCAAGCCAGATAAGATCTGTGACTGTAAATTCACCCTTGGAAAACTTTGCTGAATGTGAATGAGAGGAATTCACAGTAACTTAATAAAAAGGCATTTTTGTCAGGACAAGGAGTCTGCTTCGTGGTTAGGGGAAGCCAAGGTCAGAACATGCCATGAATTTGACACTCATGCAATGGATCCTGCACTGAGCAGGGGGTTGGATTTTAACCTCTATGATCCATCCTTCTTTATAGTTCTATGATTCTACATCTTACAGCAAGAGTGTGAAGAGAGCAAAATAATAAAGCTAATAGACTCTTGAAGTCTATTTAAATGTCTGTAAAGGCCTGGAGTGATTACAAAGGCAAAACCTTAAAGCAACTCTCAACTGCTAGCTTGCTGCCAAATTTTAGAGTCATGATCCTGAAAGCTCTGGAGATCTGAAGTCACAAGCTGCAAATGTACTGTCTCAGGTGCATTAGAAGCACAGCTTGCAGAGAGTAAGGAAGTCACGCAAACCAGCAGTCACTTGAAACCACAACCAGCAATTGTTACAGAGTCTGCCCATCTGCTTTCCTTCCAGAGTCACAGAAAATTCCATTCACCGCCATGTTCATTGTCTGACAAAGAGCTGCAGCCCAGGTTTTCTAATTCCATCTGAATTTATTTATTTCTCTATATGTTGAAAATATATATATATCTCGAAATAGATCTATACTAGTCTCCCTTTATTTATTTATCAGTACAAATACAACACAAATGTAAAAAAAAGGCAACATTAAAAATAAAAATATGGTTTTCTGCCTGCATGGTCTTCTGTGATGAGCCGAAGGACAGAAAGAGGGAGTAGTGACCTTCCTCCCACATTTAGGCATACCAGGGGTTGTAACACACATATATATATATATATATATATATATATATATATATATATATATATATATATATATATGAAGGGAAGAAAGGAACCATTTGTCAACACTAACAGTTACATGCATTAAATATTTATTACCCATTTTGCATTTTGCACATTCATATTTTTATAGGTTTCACATTTAAATTTTTACAAAAATGCTATGATCTGGGGAACATGTTAATTTTAAATACACTGAAATGAATTAAAAACCTTAGTGCGGTGTAGTGATCAAAATTTTGAACTAAGACTAAGAAGAGCCACATTCCCAGAATCTCATGGATGACTTTGGGTCAATCAACCGCTCTCTCTTAGTCCAAACTACCCCACTGGATAGTTACTGTGGGAGAAGCAGGAGGAGGGACTATTTTATATGATGCCTTGATCTTCTAGTGAAAGGCAAGGTATAAGTCTAAATAAATGCATTTTTCCTTTATATTGAAAGATTGAAAAGGAAAAATGGATGAGCCATGGAAGTGTTTGGTGATAGACAAATGCACAGCAACGTTTGCCCTAACTATTACAGGCTGATGGGCGAACTGGTAGTAGCGGTGGCGGGAAACTCGGGCTCACCCACCTGAACGCTTCTGCACATGTGCAGAAGCATCACATGTGCGCAGGAGTGCACCTGAACTGGTAGTTAACAAATTAGCAACCCACCTCTGGGAGAAGCAGACTGTGAGAACTCAAGTTTGTCAGGGCTGAAAATTTCAACTCTCAACTGATAACAAACAGGAAGCATCATGAACACAAATGGAGTTTCCAGTAAGCTGTTGCCGGAGCCAGAGAAACAGATATGTACCTAATTTCAACATAAGAAGCCTGAGAAAGGACTAACTGCAATTTAATTCTTCCAGACGGTAATGAACTGTTGCTAAATACCATTATTAATATTTTAAAATTAATCTCATCAGTCTGCATTGGCAGGTTTCTCTTTCCCCTACTTCTTCCCACCGCACCTCTTTGCTACCTGGCTTCATTCTAATGGATTCTGTAGGGTTTATTCAGCAAGTTTTCTAAGTGGTTGTCTTCTTTGGGGATTTGATGTCTTAAGATGGTTTTTGCTGGGAATTTTAAACCTTGTATTTAAATGGCCCTTCTAAGCCACTTTCCGAAGTCATTTGTAGTTATTTGGGTGTGCTTTTAAAAAAAAACAACACAAAGAGGGTGGGTTAAAATACTGTTTATTGTTTTAGTGTGCCATCACATTGGTGTTGAAGCATTAGTAAGTAAAAATAGATAAAATAATGAGGAAGCCGTGTTCCAATGCCTGGAGTCTTTGGAATGTGACTGCATATAAGCTATTATAATAAATCATTAATAAATAAGTATACTGTCTACAAAAAACCCTTAGGATAAACTGTCTGTCATGTTTACAGGCAGCTCAAGGAGTCTCTGCTTCTAGTCATGTGAAGAAAACCATTGAACTGTGACTATGAACAAATAACTGTATGTCCAGTTTTGTTTGTTTGTTTGTTTGTTTGTTTTCTTCCTTCCTTCCTTCTTTCTTTCCTTCCTTCCTTCCTTGCAACTTAATAGAAAACCAGCAAAGAATGGAAAATAATCACTGCCATAATCTAAGTGAACGACACTGGGCAAAATGCTTTCAGCTAACCATGTCTTTTCTAACATGTTTGAAAGGGAAAGTTATCAGCAATGTTGATCTGCCAATGTGATGCTTCTTAAATGATCATAGGTCACAATCTTATAATCCTAAAAGTTTTCTTGGAGGAGAAAGAGGAGGAGGAGGAGGAGGAGGAGGAGGAGGGGGGGAGGAGGAGGAGGAGGAGGAGGGGGGGAGGAGGAGGAGGAGGAGGAGGAGGAGAAGTGGTGAAATGGGAAGTGAAGTAAGCAATTGTGGAACTGGTGAAAGAGGGGAAATATATTGCCTTTTAATTCTTCTATATAAATGTAGCTGCAGTTCTCTCTCCCATCCCACCTCAGTTCAATATCCACTTGTATTCATTGCAGCTGTAAACTAAAAGCTCCCTAAAGCTTTCTTTTAAGGAGTTCATTAGGAAGCTGTTAGTGAAGTTTCATGAATCTTTATTAGCACTGCAATCTGACTGAGACAGGTTGTATGCAGCATTTGAAATCCAAGGGAATGCATCTCAAATATAAAATCTGCAGCCTCTCTCCAAATCCATGACACAGCTGATAATTTATCTGCTCCAAGTAAATATAAAGAAGACCTGAGATCAATAGGACAAAAGCCTGAGTCACTTTAAGGCAACTTCTGATATTTTACTCACTGGCTGGCATGTTTTAAACAAAAAATCAATCTGAAGAGTCATAGATTGCTTCTCACCATTTGATATAAAACACAGCTAGATGATATACAGTTCTTCAGAGCTACAAGATTTTCAAGCATCAGGAAAAAAGACTGTTTTAACTGTTACCTAGCATTTCCATTTTGTTTTTCTTGACTAGCCTGAAAAAGATTTCCTCTTTTTCTTAGAATTGTCCCTTTAGATCAGAGGTGTCAAACTCGTGGGCCGTAAGCTGGATGCATCATGTGCTGCGCCCTGCCCAGTTTAGCAAAGGGGGGGAAGTCCCAATATGTCATGTGATGCCACCATGACACCCCTGCTTTAGATACTTTAGTTACACTGAAGGGAGAAGTCCCCAAGGAAGAGACAAAGTTAATCTTTGAAGGCATTTCAGCAAATATAACTGATGACAAGTTGCATCTTGAATTTCTGATGAACCACAACTGGACATGACATGGGTCCAGTTCACACAATACTACACAAATAAGTGAGCCACATTGTAGCATAATATTTTTTTATCAAGGGGAGATTTATATAAACATCTTCCTAAATGATCTAGATGAAAGGAAACAAGGGGAACTCATCAAATTTTCAGACGAAACAAAAATGAGGAGACTTGCCAACACTTTAGAAGATAGGCTCAGGACCCATATTTGAGCATTGATCCCTATCCAACAAAATGAAGTTCAGTGATGAAGAAGGGAAAATCCTGCACTTAGGCAACAATATGCATAGGTACACAGAACAGGTGATACCTGATTCAACAGCAGTAACTATGAGAGGAATCATGGTGTCCTAGCAGACCATCTCTTAACTATGAACCAGGAGTGCTGTAGCTTCCAAAAAGGCCAATGCAGTCCTAGACTGCATCAACAGAGAGAAAAAGGCATCAAGATCATGAGAAATGATAGCACCCCTCCATACTGTATTAGAGAGTCCATACTTGGAATGCTGCATCCAGTTCTGATTGGTATGATAAAAAAATACACTGTACAGAAAAGAGAAACAAAGATGATAAGGAGTGTAGAGGCTACACTGCATGATGAATGATTAAGGGAACTAGATATATCAAGCCCATGATGGCAAACCTGTGGCACTGAGCCGTCGCCCCAGTTCAGCTCCGCCACGCTTGTGTGCGCACCTCTCACCAGCCAGCTGGTTTTCAGGTCTCTGCCACGCATGCATAGGGAGTGGGGTGCATGCAGTGGGGCGTGTGTTCAAGCACGGGGGAGAGGGGTGGGTGCTGGGGGCATGCATGCATGCATGAGGCATGTGTGGGGGTCACATGCATGCAGGGGGTGGGGCTCATGCACAGGGGCGCACATGAGCATTTTGGGGGTTTGGCCACATGCACGCTTTGGGCACTTGGTCTGGAAAATGTTAGCCATCACTGGTCTAGCCTATTGAAGAGAAGGAGTCAAGTGGCATGATAGCTGCCTTTTGGTACTTGTAGGGCTATCACAGGAAGGACAGGATTAACTTATTTTCCAAAGCACTTGAGGTTAGGACAGGAAACAATGGGTGGAAGTTTATTAAAAAGTGGTCTAATCTGGAACTAAGAAATTTCCTGATACCAGCAACAATTAATAAATGGAGCACCTGGCCTCCAGGAAGTGTAGGTGCTCCATTACTGGAATTCTTCAAAAAAGATTGGACAGTCATTTGTCTAGGATGCAATTAGGTCTCCTGCCTTGGGCCAGGGATTGGACTAGAAGACGTTCAAGGTCTCTTTGAGTCCCATGATTCTAATCAGAGCAGATTGAGCCAGAAGAATGAATAGCCTAATCTCATGTAAGTGCAGTTCCTCTTTGTCACCTAACCTTCAAATTGCATCTCTTCAGAGTGGTCACCTGGAGGAAGATTATGACTTCTTGTGTACTATATTCTTCTGTATCTCTTTTTCAAAGGAGCCTCTCCATTCAACTGAATTCTGTTAAAGACTGATGGCAACTTCACACACATACACAGCACACATTCATCTTACTAAGACTTGTTATTAAAACAGTAGCAAGCCACAAGCGGTTGAGAACCAACCTTTCCATTTCTCTTCCTTTTTATTCACAAAAGGCAGAAATAAAAAAAAAAATACATACCACATTTGTCGACAGCCAAAACCTTCAAGAAGGTAGATGTTTCTTAGTGATGGAAGCCCCTTTATATCTTTATAAATTGGAAATGCATGTACAAAAGGGGTGAGACTTCAATCGCCAAGACAAGTCCTCCATATTGCAAATGTTGATCCTCCTGGGGATGTTATTGGGCTCTACTATTGGTTTCAAATAAACTATAGTCTCTTCCCACAACAGATTTTGAAATGTGTCAGGCTGATTGCTAGATCCAAGTATTTCAAGTATTCTTTCAAATCCTGACCTGTGAATTAACTTGGTTAGGAAAAAACAGTTTTCTAGGTATTATGATTTATTCTAATCTGAAAGAATGTGCCTCCAATCTCCACCCTACGTACATAAAGAGCAGGAAATCCATTAGGGTACCTAAAAAGTCAGAGATCCTGATGCCCTGATTCTGTAGCACTAGAGAAGATTTAATTTGAGATGAAAGGGTGGTTGCATTAGTAATGCAGTGGTGGGTTGCAGGTGGTATGCCCCAGTACGGGCGTACCGGAGCCTGCCCAGAGCACCGGATACCGTTCCGGTATGGTGCTCCGGAGGGCCCACCTGCCCACCCGAGCTCCTTATTGGTCTTTTAAGTCTTTGGCGCTTCCGTGCATGTGCACAGCACATACAGTGCCTGCGTGATTCTCCGCTGAGCAGCTGGAGTGTCGTGGAGGCTCACGGAGGCAGTAAAATGCTTGCGTGCGCACTGCGCACATCCATGTGGACAACGCCGGGCCTGTTCCAACTGTACCGGTTGGAACAGGATCCGAAACCCACCACTGTAGTAATGCATTTATGAATAAAGGATGCCAGGGGGGAAAACATTGTTCTTTCAGTATTTACTTTAATTGGAAATGCATTTTCCTTTTTTATGGAGTATCGTGTTTTCTTCAAAGGTGGGCAAATGAAATATTTAAC
Organism: Natrix helvetica; assembly: GCF_964273705.1. Lineage (NCBI taxonomy): Eukaryota > Metazoa > Chordata > Lepidosauria > Squamata > Natricidae > Natrix > Natrix helvetica. Next base: position 68,328,471 of record NC_138553.1, read on the forward strand.
CATGCATATGTTGTGGCCAGCAGGATCCGGTTGAGCTGCTGATGGACTCAGATAGTGAGGAACCATATGAGTCTGCCCTGGACAATGTGGAGAACCCTGTGCAGGGTTCAGATTCAGAGCAGGTACCAGAGAGGCTGGTTGGCCACCAGGAGGCGCCTGAGGCATGGAGCAGTGGGGAGGATCCAAGGCAGTTTGTCCCTGATGCTAGATTGAGAAGGGCTGAGAAACGGAAGGAGCAACTTAGTAGGCAGACTCACAGAAGATCATTAAGCACAGGTGGTTGTGGATTGGCCCCTCCCAAGAGAGATTATAGGTGAGGCGTTGGGAGGGGACATTTGCAGGAAACAACCGTTCAAATTAGTAGTGAAAAAAATCTATCTATGTATTCTAGCCGTTTCTGCTCGTTTGGACTATCTGTGTTGCTTCATTTGAATTATCTGGGTTGCTCTATTGAACATGAGTTGTCTGGGCCCTCAGCCAAAGGATTCGTTATCTCAGTAATTAAACAGTTGCAAACAGCCAAGCCTGTCTTCTGGTTTATTCACAGGCGTGGAGAGGGGAGGCTCAGAACAGCATAGTTTAAAACTTATACACCAGAATCAATGGTTATCAGCCAGGGTGACTGAGGCAACCAGTGCCAAACTTCACTCTAAACCTAGATTTAAAAATTTGTTTCATCCGATGGCACTTACATCTGCATTTGTCATCATTCTCTTCAGCAACCCTTTTCCAAAAGAGGCATTTGAAAACCGAGGTGAAATTTTGAATCTGATGAAGCTTCTTTAATTTTCAGCATTGCTTATTTTATGGACTCCTGGTCCAATCTTAATGAAGTGTTAGGAACCATTTAGGTTCACTTCAGGGGTGGGTTCTGGCCAGCTTTACTGCTGGTTCACTCATTTGTGCCCTAGATGCGCATAGTATACGCATGCACAGTTCAATTGAAATTGTTCTGCTCATGTACAGAACTCAAAAACAAGATGGTGGCAGTGGTGACCTGGGAACCGGTTTGGGGGCGTGGCAGTCCTGAGTCACTGCCGGTTCCAGGGACCCAGGCTGCCATACCACTACCAGTTCAGCCGAACCGGTCCGAATCGGTAGTAACCCACCTCTGGTTCACTTGATTAGTTCCCTTGAACGATGTCAGAAATCAAGATAAGCAAGGGTCAAAAAAGCAAATGATTGGTTGATATTTTTTTTTTCATTTAAACCATAGTGTGCTCAAAATACTTCCTCTGGACTTTCACCAGTTCTGGTGCTCTAATTAGGCAGAAAATTAAATAGCTAACCAAATTGTCGCAGCAGATTTTTGAAGGAACTGCGATTTAACTATGACTCTCACTCTTTTCAGCAATTCTGTGTTGGGCTTCCTCCTTCTCCTCTGATGAGTCCAACAGAATCCCAACTAACTAATTGTTAGACTAACACCAAAGATGGCTGACAATCAGCATGATGTTTTCCCCACACCAACTTCTCTCCTTGTATCTTCTGGCAAAGAAGAAAAATCTGAAAAACCTACAGATTGGCCACTCTGGTAGACAGTGGCAAAGCCAAGTAGGACAGGAGAATAAGTCAAGGCTCCACAGTGGCTTGATGAAAGAAAGGGAGAGAATTTCCAGGAACTTGAAAGGTGAGTGAAAATTCTCACCTTGCTTCTTCAGGGAAAGGATGCAAAATTACCAAATGGGAGACTAATTTTTTCAGTGTGGAAAAGAACAACCTTAAATGCTTGGAGAATAATAAAAAGAAGGGAGGGGAAGCATAATAGGTTGATATATATATAAAGGCAGCAGATCTGGAGCAATAAAGCTGCAGAAAATATAATCATATGCTTGAGAAATATTTAAGCAATAAAGTGCATAGTCATAAAATGTAGCAAAGTAAATCTCAATTATACATTAACAGAAGCTGAGAGGATATAATAAAACAACGAAACATTATACAGGTAGTTCTTGGCTTACGATCACAATTAGGGCTGGGAACTTGGTTGTTGGGGGAAGTGGACATGACTTGAGAGGTCATATGACTGCTTTGCTGAACAACCGCTATCCCACCATTCATGGCTGTGGTTGCTAAGCAATCTTACAAGTCATGAAGTGAATGGAGTCACAGGTAAAGAGAGTGGGGAGTGGGGGTTCCCTTGGGGGGGGGGCAGGAGAAGTCTGTGAGTGATTTGAAGGTACTACAATATGGTGCAAAGCTACTTCACTCCAGGAGGCCTCAGCCCATTTACCCTTCCCCGCAAAAACATCCCCATGTTTCCTGCCTAAGCAGAGGTTGGACTACAAGACCTCCAAGGTCCCTTCCAATTCTGCTACTCTCTACTGTACTCTACTCTACTCTTTTATTCTTGCAATAGTGGCAAATATATGTAGCTCAGGAGTAGGATGAGGGTGAAAGTTTGTTCTCTGAGCTTCTGGGTTTGGTTCTAAACATTTCATTATGATATCTTCAGTGGGGTTTAGGGGATGTCAGTGTCAGTGTTCTTCTGTTTATAAGGGCTTCAGGTGTGGGCATGTCAAGTGAGGGTCTTGTTATGGGTCAGCTGTGAGTCATCAGTGAATTTTCTGATGGGTCTTATGATGGATCTTATTATAAGGAGATTAAATCAGGTCAGGGTCACTGGGAAACATTCAGAAACCAATCCACAAGCTCAGAGAATGAAACTTTACCCTCAGTTTCATTCTTATTAAGTTTTTCTTTTGTTGCACTAAAATTATCATTTGATTATAGTGGTCCTGGAAATGCTTCCAAGACATTGGGAAGTTCTAGAGATGCATCCTAGATTTTCAGGGTTATACTATAGTCTTGAATGTCAGGCTCTGCTTATTTGTGATTAAGGAAGAAGAGACACTGACACCTTCTCTGACAATGGTAGCTGATTTGGCATCTTACAAGTTTTTTGTTTTGAGAGTACATAGCTCAAATGAGCAAAACTGTCTTGTGACTGATGTCATACCATCATAGCATCATCCTGCAAAGTACGCCTTTGGTGTCAAATTACATCATTTGTGTAAGGACATCATTGCACAAGGAACTTTTGATTTATTGGACTTTGGGAAATAAGAGGTAACTCATCCAGGGTTAGCTCCTTAAAATATGGTTTCATTATTTTAAACAGAAGGTGAACAGCATTAGTGCAACTACTTCCCTTTCACTCTCTTCCTCATGCAAGAAGGTGTTATTTAGTGCTGGGTGACCACACTTGTCTCTGGACTAACACCCTGGAAATCACAGTGCAAAATATTAAATGCAGCTAAGAACAAGGAGCCACCAAGAGAGGTCCGGCATTTGAGATTTTCCTGAAAAGCATTTTGACACTGGGAAAACTGAACCATTCACTCATTGTCTAATAAGTTTGAGAAATATGCTTTTAAAAAAACACAGCAACCTCCTTCTGATATGCATTCACATCTCACACATTTAAATTGTTTAAATTCCAATTGTCTAAGGCAATGTTGGGATGACTTTTGAATCCTGGGACCTTTTATAACTTCTAGAGAAGGTAGTACATTGCAGTTTACCTCCAGACACAACAGAAAAGAGGGCTTGCTTTATCTCAGCACATGACACATAAAATGTGTGCTCACTAGGTCACAACTTCAGAAAAATCTCTTGAGAAAAGTCAACATCGTTTTGCTTCCCAGGCTTTCTGGCGGGATGCTGGGCCTTAGTTTCCAATGGCAGCCAAAAAACTAAGTCTGTATTGGCTTGTCAATGTGTAAGAGATCCAGTTATAAAAGGATGTGTTGACATTTGTTCTGTTTCAGCTGGAGATTCATCATTCAAATAACTGTGTCCAAACAATGAAAATCAGGGAACTGTAATAAAACCTTGACACACTGTGTGATCTCACCAAATGGTTAGGAAGCAAAACAAGAGATTGTCCTCTCATCACTTTATTCCAAGGAAACACAAAGGATTATATTCACTTCACTCTCTCTCTCTCTCTCTCTCTCTCTCTCTCTCTCTCTCTCTCTCTCTCTCTCTCTCTCTCTCTCTCTCTCTCTCATACCAACCTATGCCCACACTGACACATATACAAATTTATTCTACTTTAGCTCTTTTTCTTATTCACTGATAGAATTTACTTTTTTTCTTTCACTTCCTCAAGAATTGAATATATATCATTTTAAAAGCTTTGAGCTAAATCTTGCCTTGAGACCCTAATGAGAAAATTATACTAACAGAGCATAAGCAACAAAAACATTATTTCCTTGGTATTTTCCGGAGTATAAGACACACCTTCCCTCCCCCCCCCAAAAAAAAGAGGATGAAAATCTGGTTGCATCTTATACACTGAATACAGCATTTTTGGCCTCACGAAACCCATTTTTCACAAAAATGGACATGCAGAGGGTTTGGGAGGCCTGCAAAGTGTTCCTAGGGGCTAGGGAGGGCAAAGATGAGTGAAAACAAGCCCGTTTTTCATAAAAGCAGGGATGTTTTTGCCCTCCGCAGTCCCCGGGAGCACTCTGCAAGCCTTTCAAACTCTCTGCCCTGTTTTTTTGCCAAAAATTGGGCCATTTTTTTGCTCATTTTTGCCTTCCCCAGCCCCCAGGAGCACTTTGCAGGCCACTCAAACTCTCTGCATGCCCAGTTTTTCACAAAGGTTTGGGAGGCCTGCAGAGTGCTCCTAGGAGAGGGCAAAAATATATTTTTAATTTACCTCTTCAAAATCTTGTTGCGTGTTATACTCTGGTGCATCTTATAAATCCGAAAAATACAGTAGATTATTTTATAGCCTTGTTTCATTCAGTGGACTGGAGTCATGTCTCATATGGGAACTTGTGAAATTCTCAGTGATTTTCTATCAAACAGGAATCAGCTAAGGTCTGTTTTGCTTCAGCAAGGTGACTGGGCTCTAAGTCCTCAGTTTGTCCATTGTTGCTATTACTCTTCGTTTATTTCAGTAGATATAAAAGATAGATTATTGACATGCAGGATTTCCATATAAGGAAGGATCTTACTTAACACTAATTATACCAGAGGCTCAACTGAATCTTATGAATGAGAACAGCTCAATGGCCATTTAAAATTATGGTAGGGATCACCTGCCTCAGGTAAAAAATCATTCATCTCCAGACCTACAATCATTTTCTTTTCTTGCACAGGAAGAAGCTATAGGAATGCAAGCTCTTGAGATACTGGGCCAAAAGATGGGGATGGGAATGTTCTGATAAGAGGCATCAGAGTCCTCCACAAGTTGGATTGTGTGTGGGAGAAAAGACTCAGGCGAGACCTTCCTAGGGCTATAAAAGTGACCACAGGAAAACTGTTCTTTCAAACATGCAAGATTTACAATAAAATAGAATTATCTCATCTGGTTGGGTTTCCTGTATATTTAGTAAAGCTGACTGTCCCATATGCCCCCTAAACTATCTTGCTACCTTTAGGTTGTAGAGGACAGTTTTGAAGTCACATTCAACCACCAGTTCCATAGGTTCTATATGCAGGCACTGTTATTGCATCATGGAGCAAAACTAATTGAACCAGAATGGATTAGTTCCTTCACTCTTTATCCCCATATTCATGACCTCCCATGGATCAAAGTCAGTATCTGCTTCCCTAGGAGTTTTCAAGTTTTACGTTTTATAGTAGATTATACTGGAAAAGTCCCGAAATCCAAAAGCTTCCCATTGTAGACTTTTGTGACATGGATTTCATGGCCTTTATTTTCTCTGCTATTTCATGATGAATTAATACTTTGAGTAGCTTAACATGGCTTTATAAATCCACTTTAACAAAACCTGAATTGAAGCACCTTAAAATTTTGCTTAAATATTCTACAATAAGTTTTCTAAATGCTTTCCTTTGACAGATCTGGAAAAATAAAGATGAGCCAGATAAAGTCTTCCTCCCAAAAAAAATCAATGGAGTGCCACCTTAGGGGCATCCAATCTAAATACACCAAAGGTCTTAGTGATATACCATATAATTTATATTTCTTAAAAGAGGTTGTAAACAAGGAGCTCAAGAATGGGGTGCAAATGTACTCATTACCTCTGTTTTATGGGAAAGAGTAAAAGGATCTTTTTAAAAGCATGAGTATTATAATTCAATTGCAATTTGTGTGTAGCTGCTTTATACCCATAGAATACAACTACTGCTACCCAGAAGTCCATATTTCATTTCTAGGTATAGCCCATCATGAAAGAAAAAAGAGAGAAATTCATAAATGTTTGTTTCATAATGTTTATCATGAGAGTCCATGAGCCAAGTCCATATTGTTGGTGAACTGGACTTTATAGGATCTACTAACTAGATGGTTATAGAACTATATGATTATACATTATGATTTGGGAGGGTACCAGTTCAGCAGAAGCTGGTTTAACATTATTTGCTACTTTCCAGAGTGACCTGGCAAATTCAGTGTTAACTCCTGGCTTTCTCTCACTCCCTGGCCATGATTTATCCTGTCGTTTTCTGCACCAGAAAACATTTTGCAGCTGAAAAACATGGTTCAATTAAATGCTATGTTAAGTAATGAGGATTTAACTTCTTGAACTTCTTCTGTGCAACTTTTCAGTTGGGAAGTATAGCCAACACAGTGGTGGGTTCCGGACCCCATTCCAAATGGTACAGTTGGAATGGGCCCGGCATTGCTCACATGGAAGCGCCCGGCACACCCGCACATGCATGCAGTGCACACATGCATTGTACCTGCCTGCGACACCATCGCAAGTCTCCGCGATGCTTCAGCTGCTCGGTGGAGCGTCGTGCAGGTGCCGTACGTGCCATGCATGGAAGCAGAAGCACCAAAGGCTTAAAGGACAGGTAAGGAGCTTGGGCAGGAGGATGGGCCCTCCAGGGCACCATACTGGAATGGTACCCGTATCAGGGCCCACCACCTGTAACCCACCACTGATCCAACAGGAAGACTTTGGGGTAATGGAAAGTCATCAATCACACTCTCCACCATCTTGAACAGACAAATAAACATTCCCTTTCTGCTTATGGGACATTAGTTGTGGGTAATTTCCAGTTACTTTTGAACCAGCCATATTCCCAGAGAGACCCTACATACAGATTAGACAATCGTAGTCACCACTCATTTTGGCTAGTAGCATAGCTTGATGTTTATTTATTAAATAATCAGCAAACATTAATTGGCAAAACAGGTCAAAATGCAGCCAAAGGATGTAGAGAGGAAACCATAAACAAAAGGCAATAATTTACTTCATATATATATTGGAAACAATTCTCTGAGTAATTACTATGGTCAATCCTAAAAAAAATGATGTTTGCTTATTCCACCCTTAACCCATTAACCCATTTGTGTACATAAGGCAAAAGAATAGAGATGGCAAAGTGGTGCACAAGTGATCCCATCTCCCTTGCCTTCCTTGACTGCCAATCTCATCGTTCACATGTTGTACTCAGACAATAAAGGTTTTAATTTGAATTTGAATTTGAAAAAATAAGGAATAATTTGGTAAACAGGGACAATGCATCCAACAAAAGCACCAGAAGCAAATTTGAAAGAAATTCTTAAGCTCCCTGAAAATAAGGTAGAAAAACAGAAATGTCTTTTGCAGGATAGAAAAATCTTCTTAGAAATTGTAAACAGATTTTGGCAAAGCATTAGTATTTCTTGCTCAATATTCAGATAGGAAGTAGACTTTGTTGAGGAACCTTCTGGCATTTCTAGCAGTGATATTGATCAGCAGCTGCAGCCTCTATTTAAATTTCCCACAATGCCACCATGCAACAAAATATTAAAGATGCTGAGGGAAATTTTGGTCTGTCTTGTGTGTGAGACAGATAGAGGGAGAGAAAGAAGTGGAATCTGAAAATGCACAACTTCCCACTAAACATTAACATTAGATAAACATTACACCAGCAAGTCAAGGGTGCTTTCATGCAAGTGTTGGATTTGCCCACAAAACATACAATAAAATGTAGGGACATTGTTACTAGTGAGTGAAGTGAATGTTGACTATCATAGAGTGAGTAATGGCACAACATTCCTTCAGCCATTTTAAAATGGTATGGCACCATCTTTGTATCTTTCCCCGAAGAACGTTAGGAATTTTAATATCATGAAATGCTAAGGTATTATTGGACAGTAATATTAGGAAGGGGACACGGTGGCTCTCTGACTAAGACACTGAGCTTGTGGATCAGAAAGATTGGCAGTTCAGCAGTTTGAATCCCTAGCGCCGCATAATGGGGTGACCTCCCGTTACTTGTCCCAGCTTCTTCCAACATAGCAGTTTCAAAGCATGAAAAATGCAACTAGAAAAATAGGGACCATTTTTGGTGGGAAGGTAACAGTGTTCTGTGTGCCTTCGACATTTAGTCATTTAGTCATGCCAGTCACATGGCCACAAAGACCTCTTCGGACAGCGCTGGCTCTTTGGCTTTGAAATGGAGATGAGCACCGCCCCCTAGAGTCAGAAATGACTAACATATATATACGAAGGAAACCTTTACCTTTATCTTTACTATTAGGAAGTGTCGAGTAAGTAGCTTACTTGCTTGCTTCTTCCTTGCATTTTTAGATCACATCTCATTCAAAGAAATCTCAAAGAGCTTTATTATAATTAAAAACAAATGGATCGAATAATTAATTCAAACATACACTAAGGCAAAAATGTAGCACAGACCACAGAATGAAGTATGGTCTAGCCTTCATTGTCATTGTACAAAATAAATACAATGGAATTGATTAAAATCAGAAATATTAAAGCAGGACTAGAAAATAAAAAGAAAACCTTAAAAATGACAATAGGATTAATGTATAATTCAAAGGCCTGGAAGAATACAAAGACTTTGCCTGACCCTGTTGGGAGGTGATGCCAAGCATACAGGAGAACACTAAAAGGTGAGAGTTACTTCGAAACAGCAAACTCCTAGATAGAGGCTTACTAGAACTCATCATGAGTGTGGACCTAAAGCAACCCCTTCAAAGATGACCTTATGGCATGAGTAATAAATGCAGGAGCAGGCATTCCTTCAGATGTAAAGGTCCCAAGCTGTGAAGCTGTAAATGCTATCAGATCAAACAAAAATTCCTCAGCATCACTGGATACTGCCATATAGGTAACAGTTCCACCCTCAACAAACTTGGATAACATCTTCAGAAGGTTAGCATTCACCTAAACGTGTTGTGCTTCTACTGTAGTATTTTGAGCAACTTCCCAGAGTATGTATTGGAAACTCCTTTCCCTAATTAATCGTCTTTTGAAAATGTCCTTCTCCCCCTTTTCTCCTTAGTGACATATCCAGGTCATGACCCAGTGCCCTGAAAATCAACTTGATTCCAATGACAAATGAATGTACAACAAAGACCTTCAATTTGTGATGTTGGGTTTTACGTCACGGATAATGCCAGAGGATAATGTCAACTCTCAGGTCAGCATCTCACACAGCATAAACAGATGGCACTGCTAGAAATGTCTGCTTAATTAATTTCAGACTATGTCACCTTTTTGGACTCTTTCTTCTATGATGCTACTCTTCTGCTAATCACATCTGACAATGAAGAAATGGTGAGCATAATATCGGTGAGCATACTTACATGTTTTTCTACTTGCCCTGTTTATGATCTTTGTAATATGGATTTTATTGATAAATGTTATTCAAATGGGTCCCTTGGATTGGTACCAGAATACAGCACATTCCTTCTATTTGGTGGGTGATGGACAACAGTGAGTATGCTGGCTTAGAGGAGCAAGACCATGCTTAGCAGTAAAACCGAGCTCTACTTGTCTTTTGAAATAATCTGTCAAGCTGTCCTTCCCATTATGTACCGTGTTTTCCTGAAAATAAGAGAGGGTCCTACTTTCTTTTGATCCCTGAAATAAACACTTGGCCTTATTTTCAGGGAGGTCTTATTTTTTTTGGGGTGCAGGAGGCAGCGAGCGTGGTCACCTCATGGATGATGCTGTGTTGCAATATTTTGGAAGAGGGCTTATTTTAGTGCATGTGCTCAAAAGCCTGATTGGGCTTATTATCGGGGGGGGGGGGGTTCTTATTTTCAGGAAAACAGGGTTTTTTATTATTTTATTTATTAGAAATTGTCAGACAAAAACGAGAACAAGAATAAAAGAATAAATATACAATGAGTTGGATGATAGGCACGTTAGTGCACTTATGCACTTCCCCTCTACTGACCACTTAAGTATGATGTAAGGTCCATAGAAGTCAATTTGTGACTGAAATTGTGAACATTTGTAGCGGAAACAACTAAATCACATAGAGCAGCGATGGCGAACCTTTTTTTGGCTTGCGTGCCATAAGGGGGGAGCGCGGGGGGGTCGTGTGCAGGTGTGCTGCACCCATAACGCAATGGACAACACCCCCAGTGTGCATGCGCACATGAGAAGTGCTCCCCCCATTTTTTGCATACTTTTTTCGTCCTCCTTATTCTCCTGGGGAGAATGAAAACAGCCTCCCCCCCTCCCCCGGAGGCCCTCTGGAGGCTTCAGGTACCTTCAGGAGGCTTCCCTGAAGCCTCTGGAGGGCTTAAATCAGCCCTACGAGCAAACCAGAAGTGACTTCCGGTTTGCTCTTAGGGCCGGTTTAAGCCATCCGCAGGCTTCAGGGACCTTCAGGAGGCCATTCCTCAACTTCCGGTTTGCCCATAGTGCCATTTTATTGTGCTCTGGAGGCTTTAGGGAAGCTCCTGAAGCCTCTGGAGGGCCTCTGAGGGGGCAGGGGAGGCTCTTTTCGCCCTGCCCAGGCTCCTATAAAGCCTCTGGAGCCAGGGCAGGGCAAAAAATGGCTTTAAAAAAGGCTGAACCCAGCTTGCCAGAGCACATATGCGTGCTGGCCAGCTGACAGGGCAACTTCTCATGTGCCCTGACAAATGGCTCCATGTGCCACCTGTGGCACATGTGCCATAGGTTCGCAATCCCAGACATAGAGCATTCCCCACTTTGACAACTCTATTACAAAAATCATATTTTTACAGTCAAAGAATGATTTAGACTGAGTTGTTTAAATAACTCATTATCATTATTATTAATAAAGCATTATCAGGAAATGCTTCTTGTGCCTGGGAATAACTGAATCTAGTCTACTCTCTACTTTACTAAAAACATTGTTAGTACTCTTGAATCTGCTACATGAACTCCTTGACTGACCAAGACCATGATAGGCAGTATATAGAGTAGAAAGAGAAATATTGTAAACACTATGAAAGATGAAAAGGATGAATTAACTTGGTGATGGAAGATCCAGAAATGAATTTGAAGAAAAACATGCATTAATTCAGAATGGAGGGAATATTAGTTGAAATTAACAGTTGTGTAAAACAGGACAAAAGAATACAGAAACATGCCTGAGGCATTTGTAGATTGGGGAATGAATAATAATAGTGATTCTTTGATAAGATGAAAGTCAACTGGATGGTTGAAAGTCAAGTGGAAATTAATCCACCACACCATACTACAGCATAGGAATTGCTCACTTGCATCAGGTTAACCTTTCCTAATATAAACATAAAACATTGTGAGTACTCTTGAACATGATACAATAACACAAATAAGTTTTCTACTTAGTTGTATTGTATTATATTGGTCAAGAGTTGAATAATGTGTGAAACAGCTTGAAGATTTATATTTCTCATTCTGCCACGACTCTTCATTTCTTGCTATTCACTCCTTGCATGATTCCAACCATTTTGCCTAATTAAATGCTCCAAGGTTCTCTTAATACTTGTTTTCAATAACTATTTTGTTTACTGAGAGCAGTAAATTTATTAGGAGCCTCGGTCGCACAGTAGTTAGAGTGCAGTACTGCAGGCTACTTCTGCTGACTGACTGCTATCTAGGTTATAAAACTTCGGAATAATAGAATTTGGAAACAGATTGCAAGATGAATATGTGAATACCTCATTTTCTTTTTTAAAAAAAATAATTCAAATGGCCCATTTGCACAAAACAAAAATGACTGAGATCTGAACTCTGTCATCCAGATGCATTGGTCATGCCGTATAGACTGCTGGAGGTTATATGGAAGAACTCATGTTGGGAAAGGAAATTAATTTAAGTTAAAAACAACAACAGCTATTTAAATACCAAAAATCAATAGCAGGGACAGCAAGCCACGATCAAGCATATCAGAAATTGCTTTCATTCTATATCTACTGACCTTAAGGAACTGTGAAGAACACATTCCAACCTATACTACTAGGTCAGGGGTCAGCAAACTTAAACACTCAAAAGAGTCATTTGGACCCGTTTCCCACAGAAAAGAAAACACCGGGAGCCACAAAGGTCCTAACTGGAAGCCCCCTGTTCAATTCTGGAGCTGACCGGAAGTTCAGTTCCCCCACCATAGAGTCTCCTCCTAGCCCCATGTATTTTTTTCCTCTACCTGTCATAACTGAAAGCCCTATCAATTGTGGAGACAACTGGAAAACCCTCCCCTTGCCATAGAGTCTTCTCCTGGCACACTATGCTCCTTCCCCCCCCCCACTGGAAGTTCGTCTCAAAATTGTGGCGTCGACCGGTGACGGAGCTGCAGCAGATGGAGGAAAGAGCCACAGTTTGCTGACCCCTGTACTAGGTCCAATAGCACGTGACTTGTCCAAAAGAAGCTGTCATAGATAATTTGTTCCAAGCATCTTTCTCTGTGGTGCTGACCTTCCTTGAGGCAAAGGATTTATGGTATGGCACCTGCTCAAGAATACTTGTTCAATTCCACTCTGCCCTGGAAAGTACTTGGACTCCAATGCTTCACCTTATTTTCCTTTGACAGATGCCAATGTAGAAGAAAGTTAAAAGTGTTCTTCCAAGTGAATTATAGTACCATTATTTACATTCCATAACAAAGGGTGCTTTTTAGTGGAAAATTTCTGTGCACCTCATTTTGGTGCGTTAAGTCCAGCCAGAAACTAATATATACCTACATATATCTGCGGTCCTGCGTTCAAGTTTTCCTCTTTGTCCCAGGCTTTCCAAATCTGATTGGACTGTCCTGGTATTCCAGACATGTGGGGGTTTGTTCCCTGCTTTTATTGTGCTTATTATGTAACTCTACTCTAATTCATGGATTGTGCTACAAATCATGTGGGAACAGAGAACCATAATTGAATTTTGTTTCTTTGTCCAGGATGTTAAACTGGACAATATGAATATTCTCAGGATAAAGTGTAATCATCACTGTCTTTTTGTTTTGTTTTGCTCTGATTATTAATTGCCAGATTTCTTTTTAAAGCAAATAGAGATCTCTGGAAACATTCAGTAACCTGTTTTTATTTGGCATTAACATTATATAAATATGAACAATAATGATAAACAATAATGATAAACAATAATTCAGCCTCTCACATTAATAATTAACATCATTTTTCTTCCTAACAGTACCAGAAAAATTATTAACTGTAATCAAAAGAAAACAGTTAATGAATCAACTGTGAAAGGGTGAATTTAAGTGTACAATGTATGTAATGTTTAAATTATGTATTATAGTATCTTCAAAAGAACATTTTTTAGCAATATACTGAAAATTAATAAACACTAAAAGTATTTTTCTATCTCAGTTCAATCCAAAAGTAATACTGCGGAAAAGATACGTAGACTTTACCAAGTACTTTGGAAACAGTTTAGGAGATCCAGGAAATTATTGATTTAATAATAATAAGTTTGAATTTATAATATATGTTATGTTACATTATATTATATTGTTATATTAATTACATTGTATTAACGTATTATATTAACTTATCTTATCTCATAATTTTTATAAAATTATAAAATTATTATTGGCTCAGAATTCATTTCAGGAAAGGTAATGGAGCCACACCTCAATTCGTATTTATTTTATTTAGTCTGTCTATATGCTATGTTTTTCTGGTAGGTTATATCCAAAGAAGTTTAAAATAAACATTAAATTTATGATCAATATTAAATCAGCAAATCACGTAAGAACTTAAATTACACCAATGAAGATATAGCATTGTTGAAATGCAATGTGTGTTAAAATGCACTGAATTACAATCAAGTCCTCAAAAAGAACATATCTATCAACTCATGCACCTTTAGAAAGAGAGCTTCAGACAGATGGATACAAAACTATCCTTCCTGTTCTTTTGACAACCATAGTGAGAAAAATAGGATTTAGTTCTCTTCGCCACCCAAACTATCTGAATACCGCACAGTTGCAATGCTTTTTTCCCCACAGCCTGTTCTTGGCAGGTTCTCTACAGTTTTGATAAATAGCTCCTTATTGCAATAAATTCTGAAATAGGGGTGATCATTATCAAGTTGGGCTGTTCATCAAAATAATAAAGATCAATCCTCATGATCAAAGAGTCACATGGGGAAGAGGAATGGGGGCACTGATGGGTTCCAGCTCCTGTTGCAACCGCTACATTGCAACAGGGCTGGGCGTCCACCACGTGCATGCGCTCAGTGTGTGTATGTGTACCCACAGCCCATGATGCTCCAGCTGCTCGAAGGAGTGTTGCACAGACGCAGTATGCCCCGTGCATGTACGCAAATACCCCGGTTGGCTTAAATAGCGGTAAGGAGAGTGGGCAGGTGGGTGGGCCCTCCGGAGCACTGTACCAGAATGGTACCTAGTGCTCCCAGCAGGCACAGGTACACCCGTACCAGGGCATATCGGTTGTATCCCACCACTGAATGGGGTGAAAATGTTCAATGACATATACAGTCACACAACTCAGTGCAAATGCTTATTCGGTATGATAAACTATAAATGGGGTTCATCTAACCTACCATGTTGGTTCTCCAGCATTTAGTGCATGCAGTTAAAGAGTTCTGAATGGTTGTATGATTCCTATCCAACGTGTTCCCATTGGAGTTGCCTGAATTAGCCGACTTCCAACATATGTTAGGTGGAAACGTTCTTGAGTGTAATTTCTACGTCATTCTCCAAAAGTTTTTTTAAAAAATTATGATTGAATTAGCACAATACATTTTTTTCATAAATGTATTTAAATATAACTTGTTCTTCCCAAGAGCATGAAGCAAAATCCTTGTCCTGATAAAAATCCCTTTTATTAATTTATTGTGAATTCTGTTCATTCACATTCAGCAAAATCTTTCAAGGGAGGATTTACAGTCATAGACCTTATCTGGCTTGGAGAGCTGACAGGCCGATATCTGAAAAACTTGGCAAGGAGTCTTGGAGAGTCAGAACCAATTAAGTGAACTAATTGTCTCCTGCAAACTCCACTCCCCTTTTGCTCCTCTTTTATTTCCTCAGGGAGGGACCATTCATTGTCCACCTGTGGCCTTACTCCCAAGTCAACACCTGTTCTTCAGCTTTTCCCTTCATCTGGCAACTCTGCACATGCACACACTGGGAACAGGCTCCAGCTGTTCATCTGCCTCAGTGATGTCTGACATTGAAGGCAGCTGATAACTGGCATATGGCTCTGGCCCTCTTTCTGCGTCCGACACAGAGCCCTCATCAGAGCCTTCCCCAGACTCTAGGACTGGCCCATGTTACTCCCCAAGCTCCTCACTGTCTGAATCTGCTGACAGCTCCACTGGCCACTGGCGGGCCACAGCATAACTTAAAGTGGGCATTTGAAAAGCAATATACAGCAAGTTGGGCATTTTGTGTACTTTTATTCTTAAATAAGTCTTTTGACAAAGAACCACAGACTCTTTGTACTCTTGGAGTACAAACAAGCCACTTCATTATTAAGTTCACAAGCAAATAACTAGGATGCAGGAACACATGGCTTCCATAAGTGTTGCTCATTTGGACAGCTAGTCCCACTCAGCAGACTTGGATGTGCCAAACTCAGGAATAAAACCTCTGCCATGAATGATGCCTAGGTTCAACATTTCATTGAAGTGAAGCAAATTCAGATTCCTGATATTTGGATGGTCTTTGTTCTCTGCGTCTAATCATATCCAGGCATAACTTCAGTGGCCTTAATGTTCAGCTTTTTATTTTTATACCTTTCTACGCAAGATGTGATAGAGGCGAGGGCAAGAATTCTGAATTAACAAAATAATAATTTAACTTTTGGTTGCTAGAAAAGCTATAAATATTGACGAAGTAGGCTGATTTAGAACTTAGAGTAACTTTATTGTCACTTTGAATGTACGCTAATCGGCATGCATTAAAATGACATTTCATTGCATACAGCTCTCAAAGAGTCTCCAACTCCAATGTGCATATACCCACATATATTATATGACACAGAGAAACAACAGTCTAGTTTCGATGTATACATGCACATGGAAAGAAAAACAAATCTTGCAAGTTTACCAGATGGATGGCATTGGGAAGAAAGCTGTTACAGAATCTGCCCCCAAGGGGAGCAACAGAAACAGACCATGAAGTGGGTATGTGGGGTCTCTAACAATGCTTTGAGCTCTACGCACATACACTATCAAACAGTATGATCCTTTAGAAAGAGTTTATTTATTTGTTAAATTTATTTGCCACCTATCTCTCTGTGGGGCTTCTTTAAGTACATGTTAGCTTCACCGTCCAATGTCACTTCTCTAAATAGATATGCCCACACGTTCCTGTGATGCAGAGGTGTCGAACTTGTGGCCCGCGGGCCGGATGTGTCACACACTGGCCACATCCATGTCTGGTTTAGCGAAGGGGGAAAAAGTCATGATATGTCATGTGATGACATGAGTTTGACACAGCCGATGTGATGTATTATACTGTGAGAATAACCTTGAGGAACCAGAGGAAGAGCCAGCAGCTAAGACAACAGTTAGATAAGAGAAATTTGAGTCCAAATCAGAAATGTACTTTGAAAAAAAACATATCAGAATAGATCCTCCCTAGCACTCTTGCAGATAAAAGAGGGAGGGAGGAGGCACTTTCAGATTTCCAAGATTCTGTTACTATAATCCTGTAATAAAACTACTATTAGCATTCATAATTTTGATTTGGTCTATCTCAAAGGGCTGCATTTAACCTCTAATTTGTTAGGGATGAATTGTGAGTTATTTTCCTCTCCTGCAGCCATTACTACTTCAATATGACCATTAATTCACTTGAGTGTAACAAGAGACTAAAAGAGAGAGGTAGGAGGAAGTAGCTATGATAGTTCTCTCTAACATCATAGTCAGGTGAACTAGTGGAGACTAATTATACTTCTAATCCCTAGATGACCTCTTCTAGCTGTTTACGTAAGTATTAAAAAGCCTGAAGGAAAACAAATAACACTGCCAACTTCTAACACATTAATGTCATTAGGACACACAATGCTAAATTCTGGAATTCCTTCCCCTCCTGACCAATCGAGTAGGAACAGAACCTTCGGCACTATTGATATAGAATGCTCATGAAGCTAAGAACAATTTGTTCTGAACTCCAATGGTATGAAGCTACAAATGGTTCTTGAATCCCTGGTCAAAACATTTACAAGTGTGTAGGAATACTTGCGCTTGTTCATGGTCACAGAGTACCCACATTACTAGCCCTTCATTTAAGGAAATATGCATTTCATTATTCATTTTATTACCTTCACTTACTCTTAATAGCTCACACATGAAAGTAACCCAACTACAAATTGGACGGTATGCAAAATTATTTTCCTTATTTCCTACACCTGACTTTACAAGTAGCTAGCTGTAGAGCCAGTCTTGTCCTCAAGAGTCAGGCCGCTATAAATTACCTCTCGGCTCTTCAGGAGAATCAGGTAAAACTGTTGTTTTGAATCTCATGCATATGAATCACCTTAGCATGATCTGATTCTTAGCCAAGGTAGAGTACAGTAAGTTTGTTCTCGAGAGTTGCAACCACATCATACAAAGTACATAGTGGTCATTCCAAAAAACATTAATGGGACGGAAGGGATGGGAACATCCATCAACATCCATCGTTATTTCGAGGTGAAGGTCAATCAATGAGGGCATGAAATACATTTTGATTCTCCGATTTGCATTTGCCTTGCTCTTCCTCATGGTGCCAGTCTTCAGTGGAGATAAGTGTATTGGCAGTGAAGGGGAAAATGTTCTGTCTCTACACCCTCTCCCCTGCCACATTTAAATAGATCATATAATGCAGAGCACTCTAAAGTGCATTATTCAAAGAGAGAGAGAGAGAGAGAGAGAGAGAGAGAGAGAGAGAGAGAGAGAGAGAGAGAGAGAGAGAGAGAGAGAGAGAGAGAGAGAGAGAGAGAGAGAGAGAGAGAGAGAGAGAGAGAGAGAGAGAGAGACTGGCTGGAAGTCAGCAGCCAGCTTTCATACCTACAGCAGGACTAGAACCTTTTAATAGTTATTGGAGAGAAAGACCATATTTTTCAGACTACAAGATGCACTCCCCCCCCCCCCAAACTGGATGGAAATGTCTGGGCATCTTACAGAGCGAATATTGTAGGGGAAGTTGGTTGGTGCAGTGCCAATCAGCTGTTCTAGACAGCGGGCATCGGCACTGCCTGTCGATGCTTAGTGCCGCCACTGCTGCCCATTCACTGCTGCCTGTTCACCAAACAGTCCACGGTGGCAGCTAACAGTCCATGGTGAAAGGGTGATGGTGAACGGTCCACAGCGAACAGGTGGTGGCAAATGGGCAGCAGTGAACAGGCAACCGCGAACAGGCAGCGGCAAACAGGTAGCAGAAAATGGGCAACAGTGAACGAGCAGCAGGGAACAGACCACGCAAACCGGGCAGCAGCAGCAAATGGGTGGTGGTGGCAAACAGACAGTGTCAAATGGGTGGAGGCAGAGGCAGTAGCAAATGAGCGGCAGAGGTGGTGAACAGGCTGCAGCGAATGGGTTGCGGCAAACGGGCAGATTTTCCCCCCTTGTTTTCCTCCTCTAAAGCTATTGTGTATGTATGTATGTATGTATGTATGTATGTATGTATGTATGTAATACTCCATCATATCATTACCAAAACGTTTCCCCCACCTAAAGCTGAGATTTTATCTGGAAGAAAAGATTTTACTTCTATATTGCATCTTTTCATATTAAAAGGGAAGAATATGCTAAACTATTTTAGCTCCATTATTATTAACATCCCTTTGCCTATTAATTTCTTTTAACTGCTTTTACAGTTTTTGATGTTTTAATTTTTGTTTTTGGTACTACTTTCATCTAGTAACGCTTTAGTTTTGTTATATGCCACCCAGACTCACTTGTGAGATGGGCAGCTTAGAAATTAAAAATATCATAGAGCCTCTGGTCCATAGCTTATAATTTATGGAATAATAAATGAGAGCTGGGATAGGCCACACCCAGTGTTTGCCTTCACTTTTCACAGCAATAGATTGCACTGTCAAGATCCTTAACTGTGACTTGACTAGTATAATGCCAATGTACAAGAAAGGCAACAATAATATCTTTAAAATACCTGTCTCTGCAATCTCGTTCAGTGCTCACAGAGGAGCATGCAGCCTTGAGGTTGGTTAGCACCCTGAAGTCCCTCCCTTCACCTTTTAGTTACATTTAATGTTGCATTTTGTTGCCCTTGCCTTTATTTTAATTTTGTACATTCAGTTTTAATGCTTTTAACATTTTATCTGTACAATGCTCAGGGTACACAGGGAGATAGGCAGGTTGTAAAATAGACAGACAGACAGACAGACAGACAGACATAGATGCCATGTTTCCCTGAAAATAAGACAGGGTGTTATTTTCTTTTGACTCCCAAAATAAGCACTTGGCCTTATTTTCAGGAATGTCTTATTATTTTTGACATGCAGGAGGCAGCAAGTGTGGTCACCTCATGGCTGCTGCTGTGTTGCAAATTTTTTGGGGAGGGCTTATTTTCAGGGGAGGACTTATTTTTGAAGGAGGGCTTATTTTAGTGTATGTGTTCAACAGTCTGATTGGGCTTATTATCCGGGGAGGTCTTATTTTGGGGGAAAGAGGGGAGGGAGGGAGGGAGGGAGGGAGGGAGGGAGAGAGAGAGAGAGAGAGAGAGAGAGAGAGAGAGGTGGATAGGTAGAGATAGATAGATGATAGATGATTGATGATAGATGATAGATGATAGATAGATAGATAGATAGATAGATAGATAGATAGATAGATAGATAGATGATAGATAGATATAAATAGAGGATCCTGGTAACCTCTGCCTTATTAAGTCAAAATAACAAAATGTCCTCTAAACCCTTAGAAGCCAAATTTCTTGACTGGATTGAATCTGAAGACATTTTGATGAATAGGCCGGGGTTAGCATAGGTTTATCAATGCTAGGCCACGGTACGACGTTATAACATTTAGTAGAAAATTATACCCACTCAGCTGGTTCACCCCTTTATTCTGCTTTTATTGATTTTAGATTTCTTTTTGACACAGTGCCTAGATCTAAACTGTGCTATAAACTTAAACACTTTACAATAGATAAATGTCTGCTGTTTTTGCTTATTAAAAGTCATGAGGATTCAAGATTGAAGGTCAGGCATAGTAACCAAGGAGACATCACAAAAGAAATACCAATAAGGAGGGGAGTTTGACAGGTATGTGTATTGAAGTATTTTCTAAATTCACTCATGTTGTCTTTAAGTAATTCTGCCTTTTGTCTTTCCACACAAGCCCAAAGACCTGTTAGTATATTTTTATATGCTGAAGATTCTTTAATTGTGCCCTTGATCTCTGTTTGTTGTAAAAGAATCTTGGGATCATTCATCTACTACTGCAATGAAGTAATAAATAATAAATTCTGCAATAATAAATTTTGCCAAGATCAAGATCTTTATTTCGACCAGACATCTGAAATAGCAAATCTGGAAGTTAGGTGGACCCACCATTGAGTAGGTCAAGCACTTTAAATATTTAAAGGTAGTTTTCCAAGTTTATGGAAACTGAAATACTCACTAGTTTACACATACCAAAATACAAAAAGATAAGCCTTAGCTATCAAATCTTATTATTTTGCATGAAACTGCAATTGATTGTTTGCACATAACAGTTGTTCCAACCCAATTGCTATATTTTATATGAGGCTCAACTAGGACTCTAAAGCAACATGGCTACTGTAAGCAGAGTTCAAACTAGAATTCTGAAAAGTACTTTCTAGGTTACAGATTGTTTCTCAAATTTGGTATTTCAGTGGAAAGCAGGAATTAAAGCCAGTCTTTGGGTAAAAGTCTGTACTGAGTCTCAGTCATCCAGGAGCATGGTTGTCCCAAAGGTACATTTTCAGGAGGTAACTGGACTTTCTTGTTTTTTTCTTTTGAAGATGTTTTGCTTCCCATCCAAGAAGCTTCTTCAGCTCTGACAGGATAGTGGGGAATGGAAGGATTTATATTCTTTGCAGACAGCTGGCCATTTGCATCATTTTAGAGAAGGACGCAAAGAGGATCCTCTAAAAGGATGCAAACCCTTTGGGACAGTCTTTGGATATATATATTTTGGCTTACCAGATGAAAGCACAACCTTATTCGATCAGTCCACCTAATATCAGCAGGTAAGTTCAAATATTTGTGCATCTTCTTGGAATCTTGTGTTGAATTGACCAATTTGCAAGAAAACTCCACCTTCCCACATATTTGATTCTTCTCTACTTCTTGCAGATCTTATTTCTCAGTCACAGGCCTCTCAAACTGGCGGCCTATGAGCTGGATGAGTCATGTGGCGGCCACGCCCCCCGGCTCCTCAAAGGCAAAAAAGTCACAATACATCATGATTTGTAAAGTGACGTGATTGAGTTTGACACCCATTCAGAAGTGATATTCTGCAGGTTCTGCAGGTTCTGACCAGTTCTGGAGAACCAGTAGCAGAAATTTTGAGTATTTCAGAGAACCGATAAATACCACCTCTCACTGACCCCGTGCCCCCATCTATTCTCTGCCTCCCAAGTCCTAGCAGTTCGGGAAAGAATGAGGATTTTGCAGTAACCTTTCCCTGCCACGCCCACCAAGTCACGCCCACCGAACTGGTAGTAAAAAAAATTGAATCCCACCACTGCACTCATGTCTCAGTGAGCAAAGGTGCGGATGGTCAGTAATGATAGAATGATGAAGTTGTCGTAGTCCTTATTTTCATGCAAAATTAAGGGACAGATTTTAACACCAAAGTGATTTTAAAGCTTTTTTCTTTCAACCATTATAGTACACTCATACTCTAATATTTCCTACCTATTCCTCACTTCATTACTGGGAATTCAGGTCATAGATTGATCTTCCTCTTTAAAAATGTGGCTTTACTCACAGCCGTAGGATTATGCAATCCTTGATTATTTATCAGAAACATGTGGAAAAATAATGGATAGCCTGTAAATTAAAATATAAAATCTTAATGTATACCGATGATTGTGTACTAGGAATTAAAATTAAAAACAAAAACCCTAACTAATCAGATTTCTTTTTAGTTAAATTCGTGGAAAAGAAGAAAAAGGTAAAACCCACATAATTTTAAAGAATAATTAAATCAGGCAAAATGTAACAGGTTGTGTAGCTCCTGGTTTAACAGATGGCTTAAACATAACTAGGCTGATCAAGAGTAAGTCAAAGAATGTTTAGTTAAATCACGGGTGTCAAACTCATGGTGTCACGTTGCCATCACATGATGTTTGACTATGTTTTTTTTCCTTTCATGGAGCTGGGGTCAGCGTGGCCTGCACATGACGCATCCGTCCTGCAGGCCACCAGTTTGAGACCCCTGAGTTGAATTATCTACAGGAAAGTTTGCATACAATGATTTGGATGCAAAGGCTACATCAGCAATAACAATAGCATTTAGACTTATATACTGCTTTACAGCCCTCTCTAAGCAGTTTACTAGTCAGCATATTGCCCCCAAACAATTTGGGTCCTCATTTTACCGACCTTGGAAGGATGGAAGGCTGAGTCAGCCTTGAGCCTGGTGAGATTTGAATTGCCAAAAATTGCAGTCAGCAGAAGTAGCCTGCAATACTGCACTCAAACCACTGCGCCACCGTGGCTCATATCGTACCTCAGCCTGGAACAACCAAGCTCAATTTAAATTTAAAATAACCTCTATGCTCTTGTATGGAGCAGAAGTTTTTTGGGGGGAGAGAGGGGTGTATATTCTATTACAGTATTAGAACAGAGTCCCAGCACTTGAAATATATTTTGGATGTAGCTCTAAGGATGTCAGCTGCAGCAGTTAGAGCTGAATTGGGAATGTATACAATTCATGTCTAAAATCAGAGCATATAACTGCTGGCACAAAAATCAACAAAATGGAGACTGATAAACTCCCCAAGTTATGTTTATTGCAGCAGAGAAAATCTCAACTACAAACCTCTTGGATCACTAAACTGACAAACTTTGTAAGGAGCTATGGCCTTCCTGTCTCTTGTGCAACAGGAGAACAAGTAAGAAAAAAAAGAGCTGCTCAAAGAATCATGGACATAGAAGCATAAAATGATATAGCTACTCTAAGGC
Organism: Natrix helvetica; assembly: GCF_964273705.1. Classification (NCBI taxonomy): domain Eukaryota; kingdom Metazoa; phylum Chordata; class Lepidosauria; order Squamata; family Natricidae; genus Natrix; species Natrix helvetica. The sequence continues at coordinate 68,351,725 of NC_138553.1, forward strand.
TGGTAACTTGAAATGGCTTAGTAAATATGAATGTACTTTTCAAATCGACATCTATTTAAAGTTACAATTGCCAAAACATCTTAGGGATATATTTATGCAAGAGAGATTCGAACAGCTTGATACAATGGTTATATATGGGAGAGTCCACTCTATACCATATAATGGGTGTATCTGGATTTGTGGAGTGACAGAGGTAGAAGACTTTGCCCACATAATATTTGATTGTTGTTTGTTCAAGAGGGTGAGAAGCAGGTTCATAAATTAAATCAGGGGTGTCAAACTTGATTTCATTGAGGGTCGCATCAGGGTTGTGTTTGACCTCGGCAGGGGTGGGTATGGACAGTTTTTTGTTGGGGTGTGTGTCGAGTGCTAAGGCAGGACTTTCCTCAAACTCTCGCTCCCTCCCTTTCTTTCATTATAATATCCATCCTTCTTTCCTTCCTTCCTTCCCTCCATTTTTGCTGGCAGAGGCATCATGGGCTGGTCCTTTGTAGTTTCCAGGGCAATGGCCCGGGCCAGATCTAAGCACCCTGTGGGGTGGATCCAGTCTGCAGGCCTTGAGTTTGACACCCATTTGGGAACCCCATATTAAAACAACATATCTTATGTATGGCCAGAGTTTGGAAACAACAGAGAAACAACAGAGAAATAGTGCAGAGAAGAGCAACAAAGATGTTTAGGGGACTGGAGACTAAAACATATGAAGAACAGTTGCAGGAACTGGGTATGGCACCTGAGGGTAGAACAAGAAGCAATGGGTGGAAATGAATCAAGGAGAGAAGGAATTTAGAACTGAGGAGAAATTTCCTGACAGTTAGAACAATTAATCAGTGGAACAGCTTGCCTCCAGAAGTTGTAAACGTTCCAACGCTGGAGGTTTTTAAGAAGATGTTAGATAACCATTTGTCTGAAGTGGTGTAGGGTTTCCTGCCTAGGCAGGGGGTTGGACTAGAAGACCGCCAAGGTCCCTTCCAACTCTGCTATTGTATTAACATTTAATAAGGCACAGTTGTTGAGTACAATGGTTCAGCTGAGATCAGCATATATGGGACTGATTGGGGTAAATTGTAGGGGTGATATTGAAATATAATTTTATCTTATTTTACTTATCTGTATATTAAGTTATTTTATATTTTACTCCAATTGCATTTTAAATTGTTTCTATAGGATTTTAGCAATCATTTGTGTTTGGAATGCTGTAATTTGAAACGGCCTGTGGGTTAATCAATAAACTAAACTAAACTAAGTTTAAAATAGGACAGTTTCCATCCCATACCATGCTCACATTTTCTTCTTTCTCCCGTTAACAACTTCCAAATGTATCTAACACCTTGGTAAAGCCATGGCGATAAGTAGAGCTGTGCTACAACTCAGGAAAAATCCTCAACCTCTTGCATTATGGAGCTGTTTAGTATGGATCTTTTTAACTCACTCAAGAAGAATGGAAATATCTAAATGGCCCTGCATTAAAGCAGTGCTTCTCAATTATTTTCTGTCATGCCCCCCCTAGGAAGAAGAAAACATTTCGCGCCCCCCTCCCCCCCCGCGCGACTGTAAATAGTATCATTTGTCTATAAAATTGTTATAAGTACACCTCTGCATAACATAGCACACCGGTCTTTCCTCGTCTCCCACCGTAGTCACATGCTTTCTTTCCTCTTTCCCTCTTACTTGTCTATCCTTCCTTCCACCCTCCCTTCCTCCTTCCCTTCCTTCCTGCCTCCCTTCCAGTTCCCTCCTTCCTCTTTCCCCCTGCCTGCCTGCCTTCTTTCCCTCCTGCTTATCTATGCTTTCTTCCTTCCTTGCACCTCCCTCCCTTCTGCCTGCCTGCCTTCTTTCCTCTTTCCCTATCCTCCTATCCTTCCTTTCTCCCTCCCTCCTTCCCTGCCTCCCTTCCAGTTCCCTCCTTCCTCTTTCCTCCTGCCTGCCCGCCTTCTTTCCCTCCTGCTTATCTATGCTTCCTTCCTTCCTTGCACCTCCCTCCCTTCTGCCTGCCTGCCTTCTTTCCTCTTTCCCTATCCTCCTATCCTTCCTTTCTCCCTCCCTCCTTCCCTGCCTCCCTTCCAGTTCCCTCCTTCCTCTTTCCTCCTGCCTGCCTGCCTTCTTTCCCTCCTGCTTATCTATGCTTTCTTCCTTCCTTGCACCTCCCTCCCTTCTGCCTGCCTGCCTTCTTTCCTCTTTCCCTATCCTCCTATCCTTCCTTTCTCCCTCCCTCCTTCCCTGCCTCCCTTCCAGTTCCATTCTTCCCTCCTTCCTTCTGCCTCCTTCCTGCCTGCTTGCCTTCTTTCCTCTTTCCCTCCGGCGTGTCTGCTCTTCTTTCCTTCCTTCCACCTCCCTTCTGCCCTTCTTCCCTCCCTCCCTGCCAGCAGCTCCTCCAGCATCCCAGCTGGAAGCAGCAGCACAACAGTTGCCGTTACCAGGGGCGAAGGGGTGGCGGTGGCAAGATCGGGCGACCGCCGCCCCTTTGTCCCTTCCCCAACAGCGGCTGTTGCGGTGGAGCTTCCAGACGGAATGCTGGCGGTGGAGCTGCTGGCGGGGAGGCGAGCTACGCGGTGGCGAAGACGGGCGGTCCCATGCTTCCCTCCCTCCCACCCCCGCCCGAGCAGGCTTCTTGCACAGCTCCAGCCCGCGGCTCCAATGAAAATCCACAGTCCGAAGTGCTGCCACTTCCAGGCGGCATATATTATGCCTCGCCCACGCCTTCGCCGCCGTTGCACCCAGATGGAAAGGGAGCCTTCACGCCCCCCTTTACGGAGCCTCGCGCCCCCCCAGGGGGCACGCCCCACTATTTGAGAACCGCTGCATTAAAGTTATAATTCTCAATGGAGCTTCACTTTGGGTACCGGGCTGCTTACGTATCTTTGCAGCATGAAGAAAAGACCACACACAAAAAAAAGGGGTGAAAGAACAACCATTTTTAATGGAAGGCAAGTTCATTTGGTTTGGTGATTAGTGAGAGAAGTTCATTTGGTTGCATTTTGAGCATTATGGCACTTTCTTTTGAGAAGAAACATCTGGGGGTTTTTTTGATCATCATTTTCTTTCTTGCCTGATACAAACTCAGCAGGCATAAAATGCTCTAATCTTCGCTACTGGTTCAGAATCAGGGCGATGCACATGTGTGTACTTGCTTTGCTGGTGTGTAGCACTTCTTTGCATGCCCAGAACCTTCCACACATGCACAGAGCATCCATGATGACATTTGGGTGGGTGGGCAGAGCCCCCCCACCGCCGTCACTACCTCTTCGCCTGAACCGGAGCAAACCGGCAGAATACTATCTCTGAAATCCAGAGCTTGTTGATCCAAACTTCATTGCTTTTCTCTCCTGTCGCAGCCTTCCTTGTTTTCCTCACATACTCAAATACTTTTCTTTAAAGACAGTAACTTTTTGTCTTGTACGTTTTTTTTAAAGTAGTCTTTCTTCCTTTACCTCTCCACAAATCACAGTAAAGGAGCCTGGACCAAGTGATACCTGTCAGCAAGACTAGAAACTCAAATTCTCTGCCCTGATTTCTATGAAATGTAGATTTCATCCTGTGTAAATGACTTTGCTTTCTTCAAAGCTTCCTCTCAACGTGGAGAATGATCAAAAATGTTATAGCAGCAGTGCAGGACAATGTAATAATCCCTGGATCGAGATCTATGACATTTGGAAAGCTTCATCCTTCTTAAGTGTTTAAGGTCGCTGAAAATTGTGGTGTATTATGATTTTAAAAAAACCAAATCCATTAGATTTTTTCAGTTCTTCCTATTCTAGATAATGGGAGAAAGGAGGGATATAACCTTAAATCTTCCCAAATAATGTCCCACAACCAAGAATGTTTAAGAGTGAGCTTCTGTTTCAACCAAGATGGCTTGGGTTGTTCTCAAAACAGAACCATAGTTGGGTTTTGTAGAGCTAAGCGTCAAGTTGTTGTTGCCCGCCAGCGGTCAGCAGAGCTGGCAGCAGAGTCAGACAATGAGGAGGTTGGGGAGGGGCATGGGACAGTCCTGGAGGCTGGGGAAGGCTCGGACAAGGGGTCTGCATTGGAGGCAGAGATGGGGCTTAGGCTGTCTGGCAGTGATCAGGTGCCTACAGAGCAGCGAGTGTGCAGATGTGCAGAGCTGCCAGAAAAGAATAACTCAGAAATCAGGATAGACTTGGGAGTAAAGTCACAGGTGGAAGGTGATTGGCGCCTCCCACAGGACATAAAGGAGGAGTGAAAGGGGAGTGGGCTTTTGCAGGAAACAATTTGTTCACTTGGTTGTTAGATTCGTTTCAGGAGTGTGAAGATCTGTCTGTGAATCTCAGAGACTTTCTGCCCAGCCTTTCCTTGCACAGCACCTCATTTAAAAAATATTTACCTGGCAGCTTTCTAAGATAGATAAGGTCTGTAGTCATAAATATTCCTTTGAAAGACTGTTTGCCAGGCTGAATGAGATGAATTCACATCCGTTTAATATAAGGGGTTTTGTCGAGACGAGGACTCTGCCTTGTACTTTTTGGGAAAGCCTAGGTCAGAACACAAGTGTGTGATCTCTGGGGAATTGACTTATCTCCCTTATAGACTACTTTCCTCTAGGATAGAGATGTACAGTCTCAATTTCCAAACTTTGGATGCCACCTTTTGAGATGCCCCCAGGTTGTAACCGGGGAAATTAATCTGGACACAACTAGTGAATCATAATCTTAACTGTACATAAAATGTATCAATTTTCCAATGATAAATAAATCAGCCGTAGTAATGGTGATGTCCCCTTTCTATTACCTTGAGGAGGGCAGCCCTCAAAAGAACTCTCAATTCAAGCCAAGGAGCTGAAAGCAGCTCAGATCACTTTTTGCAAAGCCTGCCAGCATTTGAAGGGCAATTGGCTCAACTAATAATCAGCTAGGAAGAGAGGCTGGAAGCAAAATCATTTATTTTTATCCCTTCCAATCTGCTCATTGGCAGCATCTCTATTCTGTGACACATCATGCCCAGCATTGGGCTGACTCTCTCTCTCTCTCTCTCATTTTTTAAAATTCTTGAGCTGTAAAACTATTTGGGGGGGATCAAGATCCCCTCCTTTTTCTTCACCCGTTCACTTTTGCGTGCTTTACACTTTGAAGGTAATTACAAGGTAGACAGAAGGATGGCCGGCAAAGAAAAGAGAGATTTAAGCCAGCAGATTTCCTTCCCCTTGAGAAGCTTTCGCTGACCTAGTTCCACAGACTGCCATGTGACCAGCCTCTCCGTCAAAACAAACCATTACAAAGCAGCAGCTTGAGACTGATTCAGGACCCTCCGGTCCTTAGCTGGTGTCTGGCGTCTTTGATCTCTTCACTGATCATAGGTGGATTGAAAGAGGATCCCTGAGACAATTAAGTGTGCATTCCACAGGTTAAAACAAGTCACAATAGATTTTCGTTTATGATTTCTCTCTCTCTCTGTGTCGGGGGAAGTTACACTGGAAGGAAGAACAGCCAAGCAGATTTAAGGATTAGCTGGGAGAAGGTATATACGGAAAACACCAGCTGAAAAACATTTGCCATTGCATCTTCACACATGAAAGGACATGACAGCAGGAATCAGGGGTATACAATATGCTGCTCCACCTTTGAGAAACACTGGGTTTGAAACATGCTAAATATTACAAAACAGAATTAAAAGTAGGGTGGGCAACAAGGGAATTGTCATAGATTTGTATCATGTAGGACAAAAGCCTCAGAAAGAAAGGCTGACCAGCTATAGCCAAATTGCATGCTGCAGTTCTTTGGGTAGATATAAGTTATGGAGGTCGTTGGGACAGTGTGATAACCCTTAAGATGGGACTATCCAGGGAAGGCGATTCTTGATTCTTCCTCATGCTAAAAAATTCCAGGGTATAAGGTCAGAACTACCATTAGTTAGAGACTGGCATATGAAGTGGAAGCAAATATTATACTCCTTGCCTTGCTCCTAAATTACCCCCATGTCTTAAGATGATGTACAAGATACTGTCACATAACCTGGAAGAGGTCTTTATTTATTGTACCAATCTAACCATCTCTTGCATCAGTTTATTGGAAAAGTGGGAATTGGGTCCTTAGCAGTGGTGGGTTCCGGATCCCATTCCAATGGGCCTGCCAGCGTCCACATGGACGTGCACAGTGTGTACATGTGTCTTACCACCTCCACGAGCCTCCCTGATGCTCCAGCTGCTCAGTGGAGTGTCGCACAGACACTGTATATGCTATGCGCAGGCGCTGTATGCGCCATGCACGTGTGCAGAAGCGTGGAAGCCTTAAAAGTCAGGTAAGGAGCTCAGGTGGGTGGCTGGGCCCCCTCCGGAGCACTGGAGAGCTGGGCCAGAGCATCATGAGGCTGGGAGGCAGGCGAGCGGGAGAGGAACAGCTGCTCACGCAACCCCTCTCTCCAGCTGTGCAGAGTGTCATTCACTGGCATTTCAAAGGCACCAAGCCGCGGGAGCCGGAAGGTGAAGAACATGCGGTCACGCAGCTTGGCGATACCCCTAGGTCAGTGAATGGCGCTGTGCCCGGCTGGAAAGGGGTTTGCCGGGTGGTTGCTCATGAGTGTAGTCACTTCATGGCTGCTGTGCTGTACTGCTGCAACAGCGCAACACTGCCATTCGCCCATGAGGCTGTGCCCGGCTCTTTGGGAGACCGTTTGCAAGAAAGCAGCCATCTGGCAACCCCAAAACAATAAGCCCTCTCATGATAATAAGGCCCAAGCCATATTTTGTGGGTAAAAAGAAAATAAGACCCTGTCTTATTTTCGGGGAACACGGTAGTTACCAGTGGTTTGCTTATGTACAGTTATCAGAAAGGTTCAAATGAACCTTTCAGATAAAAGATTTTATTTTTTTATAGTTTTTATTAAACATTTTTACCTTTAAAAACAGGGCAGGGGGGGGAACAAATGCAGAAAAAACAAGACAAACATAACAATATACAATAGTTTTATAGCCTTCTGTATCAGCATACATGTTTAGCCTTTGTAGTTCTCTATTCTACATTGCCTTCCTATCAGTTTTAACCTCTGTAATAGTATAACAACAGCTGTATCTAACAATTGTAATGATATTAATTGTTCATATCACCATTATATTTACATTAATACATTATTGTCAAAATTTTAAGTTTGATAGTAATTAGTAACTTTGATTAATTTGTATTCAATACTAGTTTAGAAAAAAACAAAAAAAAAGACTTATATTTCCTATTTTGGCTTCGGATGAAAGATTTTATGGTTTCAAACAATGTAAAAATTCAGTTTGAAATAGAATTGGGAAAAATGATAAATACATAATTGCTAAAATGTATAAACTTTTGTTGAAATTTGAGACAGAAGTAGGACAAGTGAAAGAATGTATGATTAGAATGGGCTTAAAATTTAGTTATAATAGGCGAATAGAGCAATAGGAAAAATGTGATGGAAGCACTTGAAATTCATGTTCTACTTTAGGGTTAAAGAGAATTTTTAATATAAAAAAAACCGTTTGTTGTTCAGTTTTACACCACATGAGCTTTTCAGAGAATGAGAGCATCCTGCACAATGTTGTTTCCTGTCCTACTTTGTCCTGCATTACTCTAATAGTCTACTAAGTGATCAAAACAACGATAAGGAGCGGAAACGTGCTCCAGGAATCTTGGGTGCCTGTAAAATCTTCTCCATTTCCCTTACTGTATATTGTAAATGGGGCAGTAAAAATTCCTGCCAGCTTTGGCAAAAAGACAAGCAGAGGCAATGCTCGACATGCCCATTAATTTGAGTGCTAAAAAGCACTTACTCTTTCTTATTACAGTGAGCAGACATTTCATCCGGACATGTGCTCATCATATCTGTAAAAGCTCAACTGGCTGGATTTTTTGGGGGGAGAAATGTTTGTTTTGACTGGATTTTACAGGGAGGCCTAGCTGAGCAGAATTTCAAGTTCCAAAACTAGCAGACTAGCAACTCAATGAAACCTAAAAGGATTGCCTCATAATGTAATTTTGGGGGCCTCCCATTGCAGCAAGCATGCCCCCCAATGCCATGTGTCACTTAAAATTTGGCACTTGTCCTGGGAACAAACAAACAGGACTAATCTCTTGCTACCTCCTGCTGTTTGAAAAAAAACAAACCTGTTGTTCTAGTGGTGAATGGAAAAGAGAAAAGATTCTCTCAAGACAGGTCACATTGCCTGTGGAGGAGCTGGATAATTTTAGAAGGAGGCCTTATGGAGCGCCTGTTTTATATTTTTTCTAGGAAGCACACAGCCAATTTGGGATTAATCATCTTTTCTTTGTAGGAAAAGATAAGACATTAAAAAAGGAAGAAGAATTAGGGATGGCATGATAGCAATATTTCAGTTTTTGAGGGGCTGCCACAAGGAAGAGGGGGTGAAATTATTGTCCAAAGTATAGAAAAAGATAAGACATTAAAAAAGGAAGAAGAATTAGGGATGGCATGATAGCAATATTTCAGTTTTTGAGGGGCTGCCACAAGGAAGAGGGGGTGAAATTATTGTCCAAAGTATAGAAAAAGATAAGACATTAAAAAAGGAAGAAGAATTAGGGATGGCATGATAGCAATATTTCAGTTTTTGAGGGGCTGCCACAAAGAAGAGGGGGTGAAATTAAAGTCCAATTATTGGAGGGCAGGACAAGAAACAAGCAGGACAAGCAGGGGATCGGGAGAACCTCTAGCTAATATTCTGTGCAGTTCAGAGAACTCTCAAATCCCACTCTGTCCCTCCCCTCCCAGGAGTCCCCATGAGCCAGTTTTGGATGCAGGTCAGTGCAGGGTGCACTCAGAGGCTCAGAGAAGGCGAAAATGGACCAGGCCCGTTTCCAGCCTCCCGAGGACCTCCGGAGCCTGGAGAGGCTGTTTTCACCCTCCCGGAGGCTCAAGGAAAGCCTCCGGAGCCCGGGGAGGGCAAAATTTCCCACCCCGTGATGCAGGAGGCTGACTAGGCCATGACCACCATGGCCACGCCCACCCAGCAAATGGGCGGATAACTCCTTGCTCAAATTTCTGAAGCTCACCCCAGTAACTAATCAAAGAGAGAAGCAATCTGGAATTAAGAAGAAACTTCCTAACATTGAGGACAATTGACCAGTCAAACAGCTTGTCTTCAGAAATTGTGGACCCTCCATCACTGGAGGTTTTTAAGAAGAGTCTAGACAGTCACTTGTCTGAAATGGTATAGGTTTCTTCTGCTTTAGTAGGAGGCTGGACTAGAAGACCTCCAAGGTCCTTTCTAGCTCTATTCTATTCTAAAAATGAATTACATCAGGTTCACTGCATTTGAGAGCCAGTTTAGTCTAGTGGTTAACGTACCAGTTAGAAACTGGGAGACCATGAATTCTAGTCCTGATTTAGGCACAAAGCCAATTGGATGACCTTGGACTGGTCACTTTCTCTCCACCCTACAGAACAGGCAATAGCAAACCACCCCTGAAAAACCTTGCCAAGAAAACTTCAGGGACTTGTACGGGCAGACACCAATAAGTTGATAATGGAATAATGATAATAAAGCATACATTCACCCAACCATAACTTGACTTTAGGGGACATGGTGGCTCAGTGGCTTAGATGCTGAGCTTGTCAATCAGAAAGGTCAGCAGTTTGGCAGTTTGAATCCCTAGCACCGCATAATGGAGTGAGCTCCCATTACTTGTCCCAGCTTCTGCGAACCTAGCAGTTTGAAAGCATGTAGAAAGGCAAGTAGAAAAATAGGGACCACCTTTGGTGGGAAGGTAACAGTGTTCTGTGCGCCTTCGGCCTTTAGTCATGCCGGCCACATGACCACACAGACGTCTTCTTACAGTGCTGGCTTTGAAACAGAGATGAGCACATCCCCCTAGAGTCTGGAACGACTAGCACATATGTGTAAGGGGAACCTTTACCTTTAACTTGACTCTAGATTGATTTTAAAAAGAGGACACCCCTCAGTGTTCCATGCAGTGAATGATATTAATATTGGCCACTTTTGCATCCTCTGTCTTAATTCAGGACACCATTCCAGTCCCTATACTGTACCTCTGGCTGCATGCTTGTACATTATGATTGGAGAAATCTTTTATATTCATGCAATGAACATGTTGACAATATGCTATACCAGTCTGCCCAACTCTGCTTAGAGAATTAGTTAAATGTCATAATTTCTCTCCAGACTGTGAATAGCCAATTGAGAGAGTAAATAAGGAGCATTTTCTTTTCAATTAAGGCAAACAGGAAAAGAAGAAGAAAAAACCCCAACCTTGAAACAAACTTTGGCAAAAATTAATTCCACTTAAAAAAGAAAAACCTAGAATTAAGGAGAAAATTTCTAACAGAACAATCAACCTGTGGAACAGCTTGCCTTCAGAACTTGTGGGTGTGCCATCAGAGGAGGCTTTCAAATAGAGACTGGACAACCATTTTTCTGAATAATATAGGGTTTTCTGCTTGAGCAGGGGGTTAGACTAGAAGATCTCCAAGGTCCCTTCCAACTCTATTATTCTATGTCCTAATATGGGAATGCCATTTCATGGAAGACCCCCATGTTAAATAAAGTGACATTATACCTTGTAACTGGCCTTCTGAAAGATTAATATCTTTATTAATTAATAGTTTATTAATTTCTGCAGTTTCATACATACAGTGCATTCAAAAAGTATTCAGACCCCCTTCACTTTTGTCAATGTGATTTAGAATAATATGATATTTCAGTATTTTTCTTTTAATACACTTGCAAACATTTCTAAGTTTCTGTTTTCATTTTGTCATCAATCCTGAATGTAGAGAAAAAAAAGAATTTTAACAACTGTAGAATCAGGCTGAAGCATAATAACATTGACAAAAGTGAAGGGGCTCTGAATATTTTCGGAAAGCACTATATAGAGTGTTAGTTCATATACACATTTTTCCTTTACATTTTCAGTCTAATCCTTCTGGTGTAGGATAATTCTATAATCAACAGATTGATGTATAAATGCAAATATGCCTTGCTGTCTCGTTAAACAGAGCTCCATGTATTTATTAAACATGATTTGCTGAGATTATCTACTAAGTATAGCTATGGTCTCTTGATGCTGCACTTGGTGAAACGTGGCTGCATTACATAGAGGTTCTGCATAGAATAACAGAGTTGGAAGGGACCTTGAAGGTCTTCTAGTCCAACCCCCTGCTTAGGCAGGAAACCCTACACCACTTCAGACAAATGTTATCCAACATCTTTGTAAAACCGTCCAGTGTTGGAGGCAAGTTGTTCCATTGATTAATTGTTCTAACTGTCAGGACATTTCTCCTTAGTTCTAAGTTGCTTCTCTCCTTGATTAGTTTCCACCCGTTGCTTTTTGTCCTAACCTCAGGTGCTTTGGAGAATAGCTTGACTCCCTCTTCTTTGTGGCAGCCCCTGACAGATTGGAACACTGCTATCATGTCTCCCCTAGTCCTTCTTTTCATCAAACTAGACATATCCTGCTCCTGCAACCCTTCTTCATATGTTTTAATCTCCAGTCCCCTAATCATCTTTGTTGCTCTTCTCTGCACTCTTTCTAGAGTCTCAACATTTTTTTACATCATGGTGACCAAAAATGGATGCAGTATTCCAAGTGTGGCCTTACCAAGGCATTATAAAGTGGTATTAACATTACACATGATCTTGATTCTATCCCTCTGTTGATGCAGCCCAGAACTGTGTTGGCTTTTTTGACAGCTGCTGCACACTGCTGGCTCATATTTAAATGGTTGTCCACTAGGATTCCAAGATTCCTCTCACAGTTACTAATATTGAGCAAGGTACCACCTATACTGTAGCTGTGCATTTTGTTTTTCTTGCCTAAATGTAGGACCTTACTTTTTTCACCATTGAATTTCATTTTGTTAGATAGTGCCAAAAGTTCAAGTTTGTCAAGATCTTTCTGTATCGTAAGCCTACATTCTGGAGTGTTGGCTATTCCTACCAGCTTGGTGTCATCTGCAATTTTGATGAGTTCCCAGTTTGGCTGCTCATTTCGACAATGTCCTCCAGTTTTTTATCTACCTTTCAGGGTTTGTTTGTTTTTTGAGTCCAATTTGTAAATCCAAAGAAAATAACCAACACTGTTCAACATGGTTCCTCTCTGGAAGGTGGACTGTCTCAAGAAGTACATTTTCATGATCCACAATATTACCTAACATGCTTACAAAAACCACATACCCTTCCACAGAAGAGTATATCTATTCATTTTCTTCAGTGAAAAAAAATATAACTCTGTAAAGGAAATCTAAACAGGGCAGGAACAACAGAGCATGATATTCTTTCCAACAACCCCCACAACCCCCATTAGGAATCTTGGCTATAAGAAGCTTCTGCGTAATGCAATATATCTGTTTTTTCTGTGTGCTTCTGCTCCCCCTTTGAGCTATGACTGTAAGTGCTTGTGCTTATGTATGCATTAGGAAGGACAGAGCATAGATCATTTTAAGTAGGGGGATGCTAATCATCAACAGTAGTCATCTGACTTCAGGATTATAAAAAGGGGATTTTAGTTCATACGCAGCCAGGTTATTCATTGTTTTTAGGTTGAATTCATATTGTTCATCGTATTTAGGAAACCTAGATTTAATCATGAGGTCTACCCAAATGTTATTTTACAGCTGAGGTATAACAGAGAATCTTCTTTACATGTAGAAGGAAATGGGAACTGTAATATCTTCATGTAGGCAGTATGAATCTCTAGATTGATTAATGCAATAAAAATATCAGAGAGTTGGCCTTCTTTTTCTATATAACACAGTAGTAATTCTTCTTCCCAGCTTCCAGTTGCAGTTCTGGAAGAACAAAACATGTCCCTGGATTTAGATATGCCATGGTTCAGCAGACAACAAAGAACATGCCTGGCAGGTCATCCCTATGGTATATTAACTCTCTTGCTCATGATTATCGTGGAATTTCTAATATTACTCCAACACTATATTTTCTTCCATTCTACCCAATGGACTAAAGAAGAAAATTCCACCTTTGACAGCTAAGGAGCTACAATGGCACAAGAAGTAGCAGTAATAGACAGTAGGGAAAGAAAAAAAAAAAAAGCAAAGACAAGTTTTATTCCTAATTATTCCTAATTCCTAGTTTTATTCCTAATGTATAAAAATAATCTATCTTTGTTTGTTATTGCTATACTACCATACTCTTTGGATAGCTGGTGGAGAACAGTGATTTAACATTCCAAATGTGTGCTTTATAAAGCCAACTCTTTGGTCATGGTAGTGGGAGTTGTAAATGATGCTAGTATGTTTTATTTTAACACGTTCAGGCCAGAGATGGTGTTTTGCCAGTTCACCCCGGTTCAGGCAAACCGATAGTGGTGGTGGCAGGAAGCTCCGCCCACCTGCCTAGATGTCATCACTGATGCTCTGCGCATGCGCAGAAGGGCCGCACGCTTGCTCTGCTTGCCCTCAAACTGGTAGCAAAAGTAAGAGCATTTCATGCCTGGTCCAAGCCCTGTCTCATTTTAGTGGAGGTAATATTGCACAGGAAGTGCAAACCTTCAAGTTTGTGAGCTTTTGAAGATGATTGTTGGATTTCACGGAATGGCGCAGGGTTATTTCATGATTGGGCTATCTCATCAAATTTGGTTACTCATCTGATTTTCTTTGTTTGAGTATCACTGTGGAGATTTTCCTCCTTTGCTGCTTCTAAATATCAATAAAGGAGAATGTTTGTAGCTCAGGATTGTAATGAGGGGTCCTTGGTGCTCTCTGAGCTTGCTTGTTTTCCTGCAGATGTTTCATTATCCTATCTTGGTAGCATCATTAGTGCTAGCAAGGAGTGCTGTTTGCTGTCAGTTTATATTTGGTCATCTAGGATGACAAACAGGCAGACTATATCTACGAACACCAACTGGCAGTCAGAAGACACGATGAAAATTCTTTAATTTTACAACGTATATTTGACCATAGTTTCAACTGAAAAAAATGCGACAATCCTAGACCAGGCCCAGTCCAAAAATGCCAGGGGATTTCTAGAAGCCTGGCACGATGACAAATCAGGCATCAATAGAAATATAGACATTAGTAACATCTAAAGACTATGCAAAAAAGATAATCAGCCCCAAGAGAAAAGGACTCCAGAATCTCTGCACCAATAATCAGCATTCAGATCAGCATAGATTAACGCCAAGGTCAACTTCAGACCTAACACTCAAGTAAGCAAATCTCCAAGCAAGAAACTGTCAAAGAGCCATCAATAAAAACAGCCCATCCAAAGAATTTCTAAGACTGCCCCCATCCACACAGACAGGAAGGACACCGGAAAATAAACTGACAGCAAACAGCACTGATGGTGTTACCTAGTTAGGGTAATAAAATGACTGCAACAAGAGAGCACCAAGGGCTTCTAAATATGTTTCAAACCTCAAGACTTCTCTCCTTAGTTGTAGCCTTCAATTTAATCTATACTTTACATGGTTTCTTTCGTACCCTTGCTCTTTCAGTTGAATAAGCCAAGTTTAATATTTCTGTAACAGAACAGCTGCATTTGGGAATGGATACAAAATGCTGCTAATTTTTTTATATTATATTAATTTTATATTACTCTTCCTAATGTATAAGGAAAGACAGTAGGTTACGCTAAAGCAGTTTTATTCAATTTTCTTATACAATCTAACAGAAATATGTACTTTTCTCATCATTTAGCCATCTTCCCCCTGAATTCTTTTTCATTTCCTGGCCTGGAGGAGCTGAGGTGGCACAGCGTAGTACTGCAGTACTGTAGGCTACGTCAGCTGATTGCTAGTTTCAGTTTGACATCAGGCTCAAGGTTGACTCAGCCTTCCATCCTTCCGAGGTGGGTAAAATGAGGACCCAGATTGTTGGGGGCAATATGCTGACTCTGTAAACTGCTTAGAGAGGGCTGTTAGCTATCTAGCTATTGAGCCATGGTGGCACAGTGGTTAGAGTGCAGTACTGCAGGCTACTTCTGTTGACTACCGGCTGACTGCAATTGGGCAGTTCAAATCTCACCAGGATCAAGCCTTCTATCCTTCTGAGGTAAAATGAGAACTCATATTTGGGGGGGCAATATACTGACTCTGTAAAACTGCATAGAGATGGCTGTAAAAGCACAATGAAGTGGTATATAAGTCTAAGTGCTATACTATTTCCCACTTCTTTCCATATTCAGCTTTTTCCTCCCATTGTTTTTGCAAATTATACATTAGTCTGCCCCCTCAGATGTTCCGGAAACTCAGTTTCCTGTCTAGCTAGTGATGAAGGACTAGGATATGTACAGAAGTTTGTCTGATTCTATTGAATTACTTTTGTTTTATATTTAGCGTGCTTTCAGTTGCTGTTCATGTTTGGTATTTCCTAAGGCAGATAATTCTTGCAGTGAACAGAAAAGCAGTGGATTTTAAATTCAAAACAACTAATGTAAACACAATTTCAGTTGCAGCCTAGTGCAGCTTTACCTGGGAATGAGTCCAAATTGAGTCACTAAGGCTTATTTCTGAATAAACATGCTGCCAGGTTATTCTGAAGTGCTTTGCGAAGAAACATCACATTGTTTTTGACAGTTGCATTTAGTGATGGGTGAATTCCTCCAGGCAGTTCGTATTGGAGCCTGAAATAATGAACAAATATGGAGTCAAACATTGTGATTTCCCCTTCCCTTTAATTGTTGATTTTTACTCCTGTTATGAATACCTAAACGGGATAGAGAGTTTCCAGAATGACCTATATACAGGTAATTTCTAATTACCCAGTCTCTCTCTTCCAATCTGGTGGCATTGCATACAATAGACATCTTGACATGGTTTGCAAAGTCAGAATAAAATAGCATAGCATAGCATAGCACAGCACAGCACAGCACAGCACAGCACAGCACAGCACAGCACAGAACAGCACAGAACAGAATAGAATAGAATAGAATAGAATAGAATAACAGAGTTGGAAGGGACCTTGGAGGTCTTCTACTCCAACCCCCTGCTTAGGCAGGAAACCCTACACCACTTCAGACAAATGTTATCCAACATCTTATTAAAAACTTCCAGTATTAGAGAATTCTGAAGGCAACTTGTTTCACTGATTAATTGTTCTAACTGTCGGGAAATTTCTCCTTAGTTCTAAATTCCTTCTCTCCTTGATTAGTTTCTACTCATTACCTCTTCTTTTACCATCAGGTGCTTTTGAAAATAGCTTGACTCCCTCTTCTTTGTGGCAGCCCCTGAGATATTGGAACACTGCTATCATGGCTCCCCTAGTCCTTCTTTTCATAAAACTAGACATACCCAGTTCCTGCAACCATTCTTCCTATGTTTTAGCCTCCAGTCCCCTAATCATCTTTGTTGCTCTTCTCTGCACTCTATCCAGAGTCTCCACATCTTTTCTACATCGTGGTGACCAAAACTGAATGCAGTATTCCAAGTGTGGCCTTACCCAGGCATTATATAGTGGTATTAACACTTCACGTGATCTTGATTCTATCCCTCTGTTTATGCAGCCTAGAACTGTGTTGGCTTTTTTGGCAGCTGCTGCACACTGCTGGCTCATATTTAAATGATTGTCCACTAGGACTTCAAGATCCCTCTCACAGTAACTACTATTGAGCAAAGCTCCATATATACTGTACCTGTGCATTTTGTTTTTCTTGCCTAAATGTAGAACTTTACTTTTTCACTTGGTTATCATCAAGAGAAATTATATTTTCTTATGCCTCGTGGCCCTTACAATGTCGTTAAACCAATAATCTTGCAATGGTAAGTAAAACAGAAAGGAGGATGGAAAAGGAAGAAGGATGAGCCTTCTCATACCATTATAATGGCAGAAAAGTTAATGATAGGAAAGTGATTGTCTTCTCCATCATAGACTGAAAATATTGTAAAGAAACACATTCAAGGTGCATTTGTCTAACAAGTTCTAATTCCAGAATAGAATATAAATTATTCTTGGATATTGTCTGGGTAAATGTTGTCCTCATTTTAATTCTAGTGCTAAATGTATCTGTTTTAAAAATGTTTTAGCTCTCTGTTTGTAAAAATAGATTTCATCTTGGAGCATTTTGCTACAATAATGTGCCTCTTAAACTTTGCGCCTGCAGTTTTAAGGGATTCACCCTCATTTGAAGAGAACTCCTTAACATTCTGTAAGTTCAAAAACTGAGGCCATGACCTATTAATTCCAAGGGTTTTTTTTTATCACCTTTGAGGAAAATGAAAAGCTGTCTGAAAAAAAAAAGTAGATTGTACGAACTATTTTGTTTAATACTGGCAGTAAAAAGATCTCATTTATAGAGGCAGATTAGCATTCTACTATGCAGAAAATCACAGATGGCCATAAAGCTCAGCTGGGAATTACAAAACACATTTTGGAACTACTTTGTGCATACACAGACAACAATTAATTGATTTCCACTTGATTACTGTATACATACTGTATAAATTGTTCATTTGAACTTCTGTACATTGAATATGTGGAGAGATAGCAGAAAATCATTGTTCTACTCTAAGTGCCAACTTAGGCTGCTATAATAAACTTTCTCTATCATCTTCATTTCATTTCATGAAACCCAAGGTGAAGTTCTGTGGATAAAACAACCTATTCACAATGACATTAAAAAAACAAGGCCAGTTAGAGATGATGGGTGAATAGAATAGAATGGAATGGAATGGAGTAGAGTGGAGTGGAATGAAATGAAATAAGAATAGAATAAGAATAGAATAGAATGGAATGGAATGGAATGGAAATTGGAATTAGAATAGAATCAGAATAGAATAGGATTAGAATTAGAATTAGAATTAGAATTAGAATTAGAATTAGAATTAGAATAGAATAGAATAGAATAGATTTTTTTATTGGCCAACTGTGATTGGACACACAAGGAATTTATCTTTGGTGCATATGCTCTCAGTGTAGATAAGGAGACTAAAATATATTCATCAAGAATGAAAAGATACAACACTTAGTGATAGTCAAGGTTACTATTAAGCTATGAAATCATACTAAGAAACAATAAAAACAATCTAAATTGAAAGATACAATTACATGGTTATAGACATAAGTGGGAAGAGATAGGTACTAGGAAGGAAGAGAAGAATAATAGTAATACAGTCTTAGTAAATTATTTGACAGTATGGTGGGAATTAGTTGTTAAGCAGAGTGATGCCATTCAGTAAAAAACTGTCCATCATGGATAGCCAAGAAAACAAACCAATGTATCGTCAAACAAATCAACCTAGAGTTTTCCCTCTAAGCACAATTTATCCTACTTTGGACATACATTGCAAAGATCCAGCTCTCTGGAAAAAACTCCCAATGATGGAAAGAAGGAAGGAAGGAAGAGAAGAGGATAACCACCAACAAATAGGGGATGGATCCAATTAAAGTGGGAGATTTGAAAGAACGGGGTGGGGTAGATCATCATGAAGAAAATCAATGAGGTTGCCAAGATTTGAAAAGACATGGTGTCACATAATCAATCAATCAATCAATTAATCGAGGAAAGTGGCCTTGATTCATATCAAAATAAGAGGAAGATTGACCTTAGAGATTTTGAGTGCTGGGCTTAAAGTGATTCAAATTTGCAGGCAATTTTTTATATAATATTAAAACATTGATGTTACATACATACATACATACATACATACATACATACATACATACATACATACATGATTGATTTGTTTTTTGTTATACAATGAATAATTGAACTTTGCTTTGAACTTTGATTATATTCTTCTATTCTTTCCATAAAAAGAAACATTTTGCTGCAAATGTCAATTTATTCTATCAAAACAAATAACAAAAAGCATCTAAAGCAGAGGAGTCAAACTCACGTCCCCTGGGCTGGATGCGTTATGTGCTGGCCATCCCCACCCCTGGTTTAATGAAGGGGGGGAAGTCCCAATACGTCACGTGACAATGATGTGATGACATGTGTTTGACACCCCTGATCTAAATCAATGAAAGGAATATGGTTCAATTACATCAGCATTGATTTTTCCATGATTTTTTAAATTTAAATTAAATCTTGTTTTTCAGTTTTGGCAAAATTTCAATGTGATTTTAAAAATTAAAACTAAAACCAAAACTAGAATATTAAAAAACTTGGGGGTGGATGGTACAAATAAGCATCTTCAAATGATCTCTGCCTCCTAATTTCTGGATGGTCTTATGCAGAAGTTCCATAAAGATATTGAACAGTCTATAGAACAAGATGGATTCCTATGGACTAGTAGAGATCAGCACCCTAGATGTCAGATAGTAACCCCCTCATGGAGAGGTCAGCAACCTTAAACACTCAAAAAGCCACAAAGGTCCTAACTGGAAGCCCCTCATTCAATTATGGAGCCGACAAGTAGTCTGGTTTTCCTTTTTCCTCTGTCAACTGAAAGTCTGTTCCCCTACCATAGAGTCTCCTCCTAGCGCAGTATCCTTTTTCCTGTACCTGTCCTACCTGAAAGCCCTATCAATTGTGGAGCTGGCCGGAAAACCCATCCCTTGCCACAGAGTCTCCTCCTGGTGCGACACCCACCTGGAAGCTCCTCTCAAAATTGTGGTACCAACCAGCAATAGGGAGCCACAGCAGAGGGATAAAAGAGCCACATGCAGCTCCAGAGTTGCGGGTTTCTGATCCCTGCCCTAGTGCTACCTTCTGCTGATGACCCAACAGAAATCATGTACCAGGATCTAAACAGACTCAAGACTGAAGGATTAAAAAACAACCTGTCTCCTTTCCCACCTTACTTCCATTGCAAGGAGAAATAATATGAGGGGCACTTCTCATTATTAGCAAGGGTAGATTACAGTAGAGAGGGTTAGAGTCTTGTCAATTGTGGTACCCTCATTCTTTCTTTAGGGAATAAGGCTGGCCTCTACATTGTCTAGTTTTAAATAATCATGGAAGACTTGGAAGTTCCCCCAGGCATTTTATGAGAAGCAAAGACTTTTGGATCCCTCTCAAATGAATTCCATTTCAAGTGTTATTTGATTTCTAATTATTTTATTACTATGCTTTACACATTTTATCTAGGACTGATTTCTTTTTTATCAAGCATATTGCCATTTTACATTGTTTTCTATCTCTTGGGAAGTTTACCCTAGGGGAGGAATAAAAGGATAAGAGTTAAATAAGTAATAAAATGAATGGTCTTGATTAAGTGAAACTGAGCCAACCTGATTTTAAGATCAGGTGCAGACTTACTAAAAAAATATCAATGGACAGTTAACAAATATTTAATTCTAGGTGCATCATCTCAATAATACAATGAATTGCAGTTATGTGGGTTTTTTTGTAATTGCACAGTATTCTATACAGGTGCGTTGCACATCATTTCAAATCTACTATATTTAATCAGATGTGTATAAAGGCAACTGCAGAAGCTGGAGAGAAATTCAAACCAAGGCGCTCAATATGATATTTCACCTCCTGTGTTTCCTTAAGTCTAAAATTGGGGAAATGCCATTGTTGAAAGCTCCACCCCAGTTTTCTGCTGCCTTTGTCAAGGCAATCAAAAGAATACATCAAGCTGAACATAATAGTTGAACTACAATTGTGTTTCTTCAGGGTGGGCAGGAAAGTTATGCGTGGCAGCTGGAGCCTTAGAGCAGCTGACACATGACATTTTTATGCCTTGCTGGAAACAATCTGCTTCAAGGTTTCAGGAATTACTAAAGCTTCTCCCAAAAAAAAAACCCAAACCCAAACATGGAGTCTGACCCCAGCCAGCTCTTACACTCAGATGAAATTTAATTAAGTTACCCACAGAGGAGGCAACCATGGGGAAACTTCAATGCCAAACCTTGGATTTTTCAGGTCAGTCAAGGATATCTGTAGAAGACAGATATTTCAATACCCCGAGTTGTTGCCCTACTTCCTACACACACTTATAAATTATGCATTTTGAAAACCCTCCTAGGAATTGTACTGATGTGCAAGGCTAACATTTCCTAGAAAGAAAGAAAAATGAATGAACAATTTTCATACAAAGGAGAGAATTTAACAAGAAACTCCATCAAAAACTCCTTCAGTAAGTTAAACCTATAGCTTTAGACAGAGTTATATTAGACAGAATTCTGGTCAGGTGTTTTGTTTTGTTTTTTAAGAACTGGCTTATCTCTTTTCATTATTTTTTGTTTATTTAAACAATTTATATAGCTGCCCATCTCGCAGTAATGACTCCACGTAGGGCACAAAGGATTAAATGAATAAATAAAAAGCATGGCAAAATAAAATAAACACTCCCAATAAGGTTCCAAAATAGTCGTACTTTTAAGTTGTCTCTGAAAATTGTTTCATTTTCAACTGGTAAAAGACCCCAACAAGACATTCAAGGTCTTTAATGATTTATAGAAGCCCAAGAAGTTTAGTTCCATTTGGATCTTGGGGAGTGGGAGGGGGGGTACTATTCCATGGAGCTGATGCTTTAAGAGAAAAGGCACTAGGTTTAGGTCTACAGGTTGACATTTCTTAATAGAAAGGATTGGAGCATACCAACTATGCTGAGCACATGGGGTAAGCACAATCGATCAAAGACAGGTGATCCCTTAAGTACCGTAGCTCTGTGTGTAGAGTTTAATAAGCCAACCAGTTCCTTGAATTTTCCTTGAAAGTTCATTGGGAGTCAGTGTAGCTTGTGGATCAGAGGTACTATGTAGGCATATAATGGAGCACTTAAAATGTGGGGTACTGCAGGGTGCTCTGGATGTTCTTCAAGAGCAGTGCCACAAAGAACACATTACAGTAATCCAGTCAGGAGGTTACTAAGGCCTCCTGGTCCAGAAATAGACACTATTGGTGTACAAGATGAAGCTGTTCCTAGCCACGTCTGCCAGCTGCTCTTTGAGCAGGAGCTGTAAGTTCAGGAGAACTTCCAAATTGCACAACATGGCTCTCTGGGGAAGTACTGCCCCATTCAAAGGTAAAGAAGCATTGTCTTCAAAACCCAGACCTCTCAAAACCACAGCCATTTCATTTTATCAAGGTTAAGCTGAAGCCTTTCCATTACACCCAGTTGCTCCAGCCAGTACTTTGATGCTATCACTTAATTGGCTTGGGAGTGATGCATACTTAGTATCATCAGCGCATTGGTAATGCCTCACCCCTGTCATATAGAGTTTTACCTAGCATATTTCCATGCCCTTTAAATATTTCTTTCACTGTAGTTTTCTCCAAAACATTTAGGGCATTATTAAGCCCCCCTAGGGTCAGTTTAGATGCTATGAATAATGGGAGCAATGAAATACAGACATTGATGGCATTTATTGATTAATGTTTTTTTTAAAGTGCACGCTGTCATTCAAAATCAGGTTTTCCCAGGATGAAAATATGTAATAATATCCAACAATTAAAACAAGAAATGAAACTAGAAACTACAGAGCAATAAAAGCAGCATAGTAGTTAAAGGTGTGCCAAGTATAAAACTAGAAATAAGGAAGCCATAAAAAGCAGTATAGTAGTTAAAAGTGAACTATGGAATGTATGCTTCAAAGCACATATTCATTCAGCGTGATACCTTGGCATCGACTCAAACAATGCTATCACCTATCTATAGTCAATAGAATTGTTTTTGTGATAACAGATTTTTTTTTCATACTATTTCATAAGCTGGTGTGTATGATACTGCACAGAACATAAAGGAAGGAAGAAAAAGCTTAAATATCCACGTTGAGGAGTTATCAGAAAAAAATAACGAGACAGAAGCCATGATTATACAATTGTTGTATAATGTGCATCTCTTTTTAATGTGCATCTTTTGCATTACACATGTAAAAAAAAAGAGGCAAAGCTTGCCTTAGAATCATAGAATATAGGACTGGAAGGAATCTTGGAGTTCTTTTAGTCCAGGGGTGTCAAACTTAAGGCCTGGGGGTGCTTAGATCTGGCCCTCGGGGCCACCCTAGAAAGGACCAGACCGCAGTACCTCTGGCAGCAAAACAGGATCCAGTAGTGAAATTCAATTTTTTTCTACTACCAGTTCTGTGGGCGTGGCTTGGTGGGCATGGCAGGGGAAGGATACTGCAAAATCCCCATTCCCTCCCCACTCTGGGACCAGCCAGAGGTGATATTTGCCAGTTCTCCGAAGTACTCAAAATTTCCACTACCAGTTCTCCAGAACCTGTCAGAACCTGATGGATTTCACCCCTGGTTGGATCTCTCTTTAGCAAACTTCCCACTGTTTGAACTTTGGAGAATAAGTCACACACACACACACACACACACACACACACACAGAGTGCTGTGACAGCCCTTCAAGTACTAGAAGACAGTCATCATGCCCTCCCTAGGTCTTCTTTTCATTATGCCAGACATACCTAGTTCCCTCAACCATTCCTCGTACAATTTATCCTGCAGGCCCCTCATCATCTTGATCGCTCTCCTATGTTCTCTTTTTAGGATCTCAGCATCTTTTTTGTATTGTGGTGACCAGAATTTGATGCAGTATTCCAAGTATGGCCTCACTAGTTCCATGCTGATATTTTTGATAATCCAGCTCCCTACTCCTTAGGGCTTTCCAGGTGAGACTTTTAAACTATCACTGTTTAGACATTAAGTATGCCAGATCACTTCGATATCATATAGGAACAGGCTAATAAGTGACATAATTAAAGCAATAGTAAAAGTTATGTGCAACAGTGTACCATTCCCTCCTGCAGAATTAAAGAATCGTGGGCACACTCATGTTAGTATTGATAACAAAGGATAAAGTGCTACCTATTAAATGTCTGTAGAGAAGTAAGAAATGACATTGAAGGAGAAATTCAATAGTTGTTAGGTAAACACTAGGTTACCTTTGAAAGAAAGACAGCAATACGAAAGAGACTCAAGATTTTCCCTCTTTGATTCTCTTTGGCATAGGAGGGAAAGAGAGAATCTCAATCAGGATTTCAAGATTTTGTTATTACACGCTTTAACAATAAAATGGAGTTCCAATAATTCTTTTGGAATCTGATATCTGACCTTGAAGATATGTTAGGATGTGAGGATCACAGGTACTTTGCCTCTATATAGTCAAGAACCTGGCAGAAATTAGTGGCTTGTCTCCAAGAAGTAATGGGAGCATAGAGCTGTGCCTCAGTTTGCTCTGCATATGCACAGACTTTTCTTTTGAGCAGCGAAATAAAAGCCCATCACTAATCATTGATTAGAATTCACAGAATTTCAGAGGAGTACTTGACCCAAATCTTTCTCAAACTAAGGCACTTCTTTGTGTATCTGCCCAGACTTACTCTGTATTCTTCGGTCTTAAATAGCATAGATGAACTTTACACAATTTCCATAAATCCTGACAGCTTTAATACATATTCCCCTTCAGCAAGCTTGCAAGCGTGCGACACACTTCTCTGTGCCTCATTCACACACTACTAAGGTTAAGGGATTTGCAAACTGCTATTAATACCATTCAGATCAGATTCTAGTTTTAGAGGTGTAAATTAAGATCTTGTATATCTACGCTCTCCAGAATTCACAACTCCTAAGAGCTTGTTGAAAATTGAGAGTTCTTACTAACTGCAGGGGATTAGATTAAGCCCCAATGAGTATTTGTGCTTTGAGTGAAAAGATTAGTTTGGCCAGAAATAAAAATCTTCATGGAACTGGACATAGCATTTAGAATGGAATTAAAAAAAATAAGGGTCAGGCTTTTATTGTAATAAATAATAAATCGTTATACTTTCAAGTGCATTTGGTTGTTATGTATTAGAAAAGTCCTATGGTAGCTTGTCAATTGTGTACATGTAAAACAGTCGTACACACAAACTCATGAATTGGTCTGTGTCAAGTGGCAACAGTGAACTAAATCAACAACTGGCAACTCTCTATTTGTGGTACCAAGTTGCACCTTGTGATAATTTTGAGATATTACAAAAACAGTGTAGATTAAGAGGTTCTCTCTAAAGTAGATATAGCTGGGGTCAACAGAGGCCTTTGGAAAATTTAAATATAGAGTCTTAATAAATCAGCATTTTCATCAACGTCACAACCTGCATTTTCACAATGCATTTTTTTTTTTTTTTGGTAGACTTCATTTTCCTAGATTCGAATATGTATAAGAAAAATGATAATTATAGCCAGGGGTGTCAAACTCGATTTCATCAAAGGCCGCATCAGGGTTGTATTTGACCTTGGGGGAGCGGGGGAGCAGCTAGACATCACTCATGTTGGGGGCACCTGTGGTGGCCAAGTGCTAAGGCAGGACTTCCCTCAGACCCTCCCTCCCTCTCATTATAATCCCCTCCTGCCCTCCCTCCCTTCCATCTCCTTTCTTCTTCCTTCACCTCTTTCATTCTTTTTCCTTCCTTGCTCTCTTCTCAACTTTCATTCTTTTTCTTTGTCCTTCCTCTTTCCCCTTATCTGTTCCTGTCCCTTCTTGGATGCTCAAAATGCAAAAGGGGGACCATTTCTCCTTTTGTTTTGTTTTTAATTTGTTTTGATACCCCTCTGCCAGAAAAAAACAGAGCCTGGAGGGGAGCATGTGTGCCCCCTCCCCAACTCCATTTTCACTGGCAGAGGCACCATTGTCCGGTCCTTCCCTGTTTCCAGAGCGGCCCTGCATGCCAGATTTAAGCACCCCACTGCCTGGCTCTGGCCCGCTGATCTTGAGTTTGACACCGCTGATTATAGCCATGAAATTAAGAGCTCTGTCTGCTTGGGAGAAAATTATAACAAAATTAAAAGCAGAGGCCATGACACTGATTAAAAGATACATATTAGCAAGACTGTAGTCACCCCAGATATATATAGTATATGTATTTTCAGAAAAGCTAAATAAAGACAATTGATGACTCTGAATTATGGTGCTGGACAAACTTTTTAAGACTCTCTTGGGACAGAAGAACAATTCATAAAAATAAACATAAGAATGTTCTAAGATTAACATTTTACTTTTTAGTATTTTATTTGAGGCTCAAGTCATAAAGACTTCCCAATATGAACCCTCAAAACAATACTGAAAGAATGAATTCCAAACATATTAGTGCCTGCCTACACATATCTCAACAGCAATTGAACAAATGCTTCCTGACATTTCTGAACATGACATTATGCTATACTATTGATTTCTGCCTTTTACTGCTATTTGAATCTGTGATTAAGAACAGTCTTTGATAAATACAGTGGAAGCATTAAACCATAAACACCTGCAATGTTATTTATGGTTTATTGCAGTCAATTCAAACTAATTGTATCTTTCAGATAGCACAGAAGTAGAAATATATATTTAGCTTTTTCTTTCCAACCAAAAGCTCAGCATTCAAATAATTTGGACTGTTGTCCTCATTGAGCTTTTCTAAATATGTGTCTACAAATAATTAACCTCCGGTTGCAGGATGAGGTTCAAAAAAAAAAGATGGTAGTTATGACAATGCAATCAAAACTTTGCTTGTTGCTTCTGTTTGACACATGCAAAGCTTCGGCCACACCATCCTGGCCACCTTCTTGACAATTTTGTAACATAGATCAGGACTGGGATACCCAAGGGACCGTCTTTCTCCAAGAGTTTACCCCTGTCCAATTCAATCCAGCAGATTGGACATGCTGCTGATCCCACAGGCCAAAGAGTGTTGACTGACAGGAGCTAGAAGGTTAGCTTTCTCTGCTGTAGCCCCTGCCTTTTGGAATAGTCTTCTCTTGGATATTAGAATGTCCTTTCATAAGTCTTTAACAGATGACTGTGGACCTGAACCTCAGAATGCACTAAAGACCCAGTTTCTTGGCTTTAGTTGGCTATTAGTTGGTTCACTATCTTGGTTTCTGCATGGATTTATTTATTTTTTTGGATGTTTTTTGTTGTTTTATGTTTTTTAATTGTTTTGC